>NW_013665902.1:555342-562605 GCF_000517525.1 Limulus polyphemus
ATACTTCCTTTTTTCAAAAGTTTTTTTTTACTTGTAAACATTGTAGCAAGGATTGTTGTTAACGATTTTTATGCTTAAATAGATAAACATATTGATGCAGGCTATATCCTATTGGACTGTTTCAACAAAACAATCTATTGTGTGATATAGAGAGGTTACAATTTCGTTTAGTACCCTTCCATTCCACCACTATAAAAATTGTTTCAGCGTCATATGGATAACTATTTAAACTATTTATTCAATTAATCAGCTGTTCTTTTGAAGGGTTGTCCTTGTCAGATACCTTTCTAAACTGGATATTTTAATCTTGCAAATCTTTATATTTATCAAACCCGAAACATTTGGTCTGGTAGTCTGTAAAGATGTCGCCATTTTAAATAAAATTGTGATGACTGACATCGATGATGTTTTATGACGTATGTTACTTATACATAAGAAAAAATGTTTTGTAAAGGCAAGCAGTAAAACACAGTGCAATTTACACTTAGAAAGTACCATATAATATAAAAGTTTAGTGCAATTTACAACTGGATAGTACCACATGATATAGAAATTTAGTGCAATGTATACCTAGAAAATACCACATGATATAGAGGTTTAGTGCAATGTACACCTAAATAGTACCACATGATATAGAGGTTTAGTGCAATGTACACCTAAATAGTACCACATGATAAAGAGGTTGAGTACAATGTACACCTAAATAGTACCACATGATAAAGAGGTTGAGTACGATGTGCACCTAGAAAGTACCACGTGATTTGATTTATGTAAGGAATACTTTGTGTCTAGAAAGGAAACTACTTTATTTTATAAAGTCAATATTTTGTTTTTTGTATTTCTTTAGTGAGAGATAAAAGAAGAGGGAAAAAGAAGAATGTTTTAAATTGGTTGTCGTGTTTATTCAATATGAGATTCATTAGAATTAGACGTTTTATTTAACGAAAAGTCATGTTTCTGTACGTTTATTGGAATATCATAGGTTCCAGTTTAAAGATGAATAGAAAACTTCAAAAATTAGAAACTTTTTTTTTGTAGCAAAACTAGAACAAGACTGTTTCCAAGAATCTGCTAATATCTCTCAGCATTCTCTATATACACAGATGCCAAGAGAAGGATTGAAGGCTAATCCTGAAGGGCATTTCATCAGATTCGGAGTCCCGTTTTTACAGAGGACGTAGTAATGACAATCGTACTCGAATCGGTATACTCCATCTCTACCTCCTGGACAATAAAGTGCCATTACACCTAGAAAGCAAAGAGTATATGAAATTCACTAGAAATTACCACAGAAACTCTACTTTCTGTTTTATAAAGTCAATATTTTATCTTCTGCTTTAATGATAGATAAAACAACAAGAAGAAACAATAATTCAACCAACATTATCGATATAATGCATATAATTACAGTTTTTTGTGAGTGTAGTATAGTTTATATAGATAGACGCTTCGCATCAAATCAACACATACCGTGTGTAACATTATCAGGAAACTAGAAAACAAAGAACAACCAGTAATTTGAAGAAGATAACTACGATTAACATGTAAAAAATCACTCTGTAAATAAAAGAAGAGAACTACGACTAACATGTAAAAAATCACTCTGTAAATAAAAGAAGAGAACTACGACTAACATGTGAAACATAACTCGGTAAATGAAAGAAGATGTGTTAAACATCAAGCAGTACGTAATGGCCGCTCGCTCTTCTAACAACACAAAAACTGACCAAAACTAACACGTGAAAAATGAAGCATTAGTGACCACTCACCTTAATAAAAACATAAAATGCTGACCACGAACCAAAATGTTGAACACCAAGCATTTGTAACCACTCGGTCTGATAATAACACAAAAAGCTGACCACTAACCAACACGTGAAACGTCAAGCATTAGTGACCAGTCACTCTGATAACAACACAAAATCTGATCAAAACCAACATCTGAAACATCAAGCATTAGTGACCAGTCACCCTGATAACAACACAAAATCTGATCAAAACCAACATCTGAAACATCAAGCATTAGTAACCACTCGCCTTCAAACTACATAAAAAGCTGACCACGTACTAGTATGTGAAACATCAAGCATGAGTGGCTACTCACCCTGATAACAGCACAAAAGGCTGATCACGAACAAAAGTAGTATTTGCTTCATGTTGTCTAAACCTCTGGAATGACACAAAGTATAAAAGAATAGAGTGATGGTTATATATATATTTAATATATTTATCTATTTAACTTACTAACCAGTTGGTTCTTTCAAGGTTGTTCTCATCAGTTAATTTCCAAACCGGATATTTTAATCTGATAAATCTTTACTTTATCAAATCCGAAACACTCTGACTGGTACCCTGTAATGTTGTCGTTATTTTAAGATGAAACACTGGACTATTATTACGTGTGTTCATCCATTTATTACTTATTTAGTATTATCAGGTATAAAAATAAAGTAAGGTGTTATAAACTGAGAATTTTTGCAAATTTCGATTGGGTAGTTTAACATGCAGAAACTTTGGAATGACGTGTCGAATCTAATATTCAATAAGGAAACAAATGTCAAAGTTTACTTTGTAGATGTTAAAGCCCCATTTTTCACAGGCATGGTATACTTGTAGACAATCATTTCCATGTATTCGTATCAGAATATTAGCAATCAATGTGTTCGAAGGAAAACGAAGAATTACGACACTTATGACGAACAACACGGTTTATTGTCTATTTTATTTCAATTATTTATTGTTATTGTTAAGAACTTGTTACATTTAGGGATTAATGTTGGATTAAATTAGATTTAATGTACTGTTATGAAAAGTGGAAATTTTTCTTTAATTACACTTCGTGTTTTTTGTCATGTGTAACAAATATGTATAGTGAATATTCTGTGTTATTGTCGCCCTTGTAACGCACCCTAAGCTGAAAGAAGAGTGTTCTATATCAAGTGCCATGTTTAATCTGTTTGTAGAAGGAAGCCACATGGAGCATCACCCGGTAAATAATAGAATTCAACCACGACCAACATGTGAAACATCATCCGGTAAATAGAAGAAGATAACCACGACCAACATATGAAACATCATCCGGTAAATAGAGGAAGATAACCACGACCAATATGTGAAACATCATCCGGTAAATAGAAGAAGATAACCACGACCAACATATGAAACATCATCCGGTAAATAGAAGAAGATAACCACGACCAACATATGAAACATCATCCGGTAAATAGAAGAAGATAACCACGACCAATATGTGAAACATCATCCGGTAAATAGAGGAAGATAACCACGACCAATATGTGAAACATCATCCGGTAAATAGAAGAAGACAACCACGACCAATATGTGAAACATCATCCGGTAAATAAAAGAAGACAACCACGACCAATATGTGAAACATCATCCGGTAAATAGAAGAAGACAACCACGACCAATATGTGAAACATCATCTGGTAAATAATAAAAAAACACAACGATGAACAGCATGGGGAAAATCACTTGGTAAATAGAACAAGTAAACTATGATTAGGATATCAAATATGATGGGAAAATAATCTGGATAACAAGAGAAAGGAAATATTTGCTTCATGCAAACAGTAGAAAAAAAAACCAAGTCCAAATATCACTTTCTGATACACAGTTTCCACTTCAAGGTTTTTGTCTGTTGTAAAACCGGATCTTAAGAGACAATGACTGCTCTTTTTCAACTTCAACACTCTTTGTCTGGGTGTCTTTATGGGTTTTGCTAATTTGTTGTTATATCTGATTTTGTTTATATCTTATGTAGTGGATCTGTTCACTATTATCTGACAAATTACTATACTGTAAATACTGAACGTTTGTGTCTTATAAGACAGGTTTACTCTCAATTACCAACCGAACTATTTCACTGTAGATATTGTATGTTTACATTCTATGACGTCGGTTTGTTCATTATTACCTGCCAAAATACATTACTATAAATGTTATATGTTTATGTCTGATGACAAACATATGATATCTCTATCTTGATCACAAATTTCACATTATCTCGAAACGCTGGTAATGATATTACTATTTTGTGTCGCTGCCTCCTTTTTATAACATTTATGCTATATGTAGAGACGTTCCCATGGTGATTACTTTGTGCCTCTACTCTCTGTTTGGAATATTTAGTTATTGAACTCAACATATTCTTATTGAATACCTTGTGGGATAAGTTAAATAAAAGATTCACATGGAGACTTCTTTATACCACTACTTCCTGTCTACAACATATTCTTATTGAATACCTTGTGGGATAAGTTAAATAAAACATTCACATGGAGACTTCT
Source organism: Limulus polyphemus (assembly GCF_000517525.1). Taxonomy (NCBI): domain Eukaryota; kingdom Metazoa; phylum Arthropoda; class Merostomata; order Xiphosura; family Limulidae; genus Limulus; species Limulus polyphemus. Next base: position 559,653 of record NW_013665902.1, read on the forward strand.
TTATACCACTACTTCCTTTCTACAACATATTCTTATTGAATACCTTGTTAAATATGTCGAAACGTTCATATTGTAACTACTATTTCCCGTTACTACCTGCCAAGAACATTTAGTTATTGAACACTTGAGATACGTAGAAACGTTCATATGGTGACTTTTTGTGTCATTATTTCCTGTCTAGACCAATTAGTTATTGTACAACCTTGTGAGGTATGTTAAAACGTTCGAGTCGTGTATACTTTGTGACGCTACTTCCAATCTTGAACATTTGGTTTTTGAATACCTTGTGAGGTATGTAGAAATATTCGTATGGGGACTGCTTTATGCAGCAACGTCCTGTTTATAACATTTAGTCATTTAATACCTTGTCAAATTTGTAGAAACGTCCTTGTGGTGAGTACTTTTGGCCTCTACCTCCTATCTAGACATTTATTTATTGAACACATTGCGAAATATGTAAAAAAAAGTTCAGGTTGTGACTACTTTCTACTGTTACTTCCCGTTTAAAGCATCTAATTATCAAACACCTCGTGAGATATGTAGAAACGTTCGTACAGTGACCACTTTATGCTACTACTTCTTGTCTAAAACACTATTTTATTGAACACTTTGAGATATGTTGAAACGTCGATATTGTGACTATTTTATGCTGCTACCTCCTGTCTAGAACATATAGTAATCGACTTCTTGTAAGATATGTAGAAACGTTGATATGTTGACTACTTTGTGTTGCCAACTCCTGTTATTGAATACCTTGTGACGTACGTAGAAACGTTCACATGGTGACTAGTTTGGGCTTCTGTATAGAACATTTAATCATTGAACACCTCGTGAGATACAGAGAAACGCTCATATGGTGACTACTTTGTTTTGCTACTTCCTCTTTACAATATTTGGTCATTGTACACTTTGTGATTTATGTAGGCATATTCGCATGGTGATTACTTTGTGCTGCTACCTGATGTCTAGAATGTTTAGTTATTAAACACCTTGTGAGTTATATAGAGAAGTTCATATGGTGACTACTTTGTGCTGCTACCTGATGTGTAGAATGTTGTTAAAGAATACCTTTTTTCTGTGGCGTGTTTAGAAATGCTTATATAGTTTAAATACTTACAATCTTATCAAAGTTTTAACAAAATGGAATCCCCAATAGTCGTGGCTGTAATTAGATCTCAAATTGATCAAGAGATGGAGCTATGAGGTAAAAGTTTGTATTTGAAACAAAAACTCAGAGCCATTCTATGAGCCGCTATGCCGCTGCTAAAAACACAAAGTTTGAGATCTCTATTCTGATGCTGTCAACGTTCTAAAAAAACATCTGATAGTCTACATGTTTCGTTGCCAACCATGCTATCTTCGGGAGGTGATTTTTTTTTACAAAAACTGTAAAATAGGTTATCTGTGCTTTTTTATAGCATGGATTGATGCTCGAATTTTAGCCACCGAGGGTGGGACGAGTTAAAGCTATAAATTATGCCATATTTTATATCCACGCCATATACATTACTGGAAATAATTATGGAAATCACATATGACAAAATACAAGAGTCACATACAATGTGTAGTTGCAACTACATGGTCATTTTATTAGTAGTACAATACATTATTAGAGAAAATACAAAAGGAAAATTAATACGTTGTACAATATACTCTTATTTTCTATTTGCTTTAAATATAAAAATACTTTTTATGCTACTTTATTTTACCATTGTGGATACTGTCTAAATGTCTTATATTTCCCTCCACAATGCAGTTCTTTGATTGGTTTTCATAGTCCATAAAACCCCATATATCTTTAATAATATTTATACTTGGAATTTGTGTAGGCCTTAACAGTGTTGTGAATGTTCTTTCAAACATTGTTTTACCACATTTGTTGTATACCTGAGATAATTGTTTTTATGGAAGACAAATCCCTTCCTAACAGGTCTTGTTCCTAAGTAAATGACATGAATGTTACGAATCTGTTTACCTGTCAACAGTCAGTGTGCCATCAATTTTATGTAGATCTCCGACAGATGTATTAGTCCCCAAGTATACTTATTTTAAATGTTATACGTTGATTGTGATACCATTTTCCCCTTTGCTACAGAACAAACGGTTGCTGACTGCTACTAAACAATTTCAGTTTGGATTGATCTTAAAGAGCGCCCTCTGACAGCTTTGCTTATTCCCATGTTTGAAGTCTGATGCCCATTTCAGTGTTTTGGTTTGGTTTTCTCTCCTAAGAAGTGTTTTTTAAGCATGTACATATTCATCGTGCCCACTCTATGCTAATGTGTATCTTACTGCTCTAGAGGAAGCATTTGCACTTGTACTTACATTTAGGTCATTGGCAAGATCGTTACTGAATTGTCGTATATCACGTAAAGGACATACCCTGAGTTTCTTAACACTACTAGTGTATACCACACTACTATTGGGAATAGTCTGACTGCCTGTACTTTTACATGCATTATTTTGGCGTGGTAATGCTTGACTGGTTGGATGAAAATCAATCACAACTTAAACTGTCATCACGTGATTGTACTCTGAAGTTAATTTTCACGCTGTAGCTTGGGATCAGTTTCACAATATTTCCTTTTTACACACACTTTATTCATTCTTGCAATAATTCTACGCAATACCGTATATATATAATTTCCTACTAGAAATCTTTTAACTCTTTTTAAGAACATAAATAATTAAGTGTGCTTTATTTTACTTTACTTGTAGCCCGGCATGGCCAGGTGGTTAAGGCATTCGACTCGTAATCTGAGGGTCGCGGGTTCGAATCCCTCTCACACCAAACATGCTCGCCCTTTCAGCCGTGGGGGCGTTATAATGTGACGGTCAATCCCACTATTCGTTGGTAAAAGAGTAGCCCAAGAGTTGGCGGTGGGTGATGATGACTAGCTACCTTCCCTCTAGTCTTACACTGCTAAATTAGGGACAGCTAGCGCAGATAGCC
>NW_013665902.1:563532-568087 GCF_000517525.1 Limulus polyphemus
GTAACAACCAAAACAATCATTACAAGACGAGTAACAACCAAAACAATCATTACAAGACGAGTAACAACCAAAACAATCATTACAAGACGAGTAACAACCAAAACAATCATTACAAGACGAGTAACAACCAAAACAATCATTACACGATTACATACCTAAATGTCCCCTCCATGGGTCAGCGATAAGTTTACGAACTTACAAAGCTAAAATTTGGGGTTCGACTCCCTATGGTGGGTACAGCAGCTAGCTCAATGTGGCTTTGCACTAAAAACAAACAAACACGCAAGTGAACAAACCTATCTAAATTTAGTCATTAATCAGTTGCTAGTTATTCTTATGACAGATTACTAATTCACAATAAGAGTTAGATGATCGAATAGACTATCAACTATGGTAACGGTTTTCATCCAATCCTCACAACTTTTTCATTTTTTGTGTTCTGAAGCAGCTTACGACTGTTGGGGTACCTTGGATGCTGATGCATCATTGGTGATTTTCGGGCAGATTTACCTGTTGGCGCCCATCCCATCTTTAGGTAGCCGTCCCAAATTTAGCAGTGAAAAACTAGAGGGAAGACAGAGTCAACACCACCCACTCTTTGACCAACGGATAGTTCCCCCTCTAGTAGTAAAGTGGAAGCTGGTTACCATGAGCACGAGTACTGTTAATGATTAATAAGTAAGAAAGATATCTGGTCTGTAAAAATGTCAATTACTTGTAAATATGTGGAGCGTTGTTAAAGAATAAACATCAAACAAAGAAAACGCTATCACCGAAGGTTCTATACACAGAACGTTCTTTATTAAATTATCAATTTAGGTAGCTCTTAACATTCACTTATAAATCATTAAATAAAGACCAAGCTCCAAACGTTCTCTCTATTGTATTACCAATTCAGGTAACTCTCAACATTCACTTATAAATCATTAAATAAAGACCAAACTCTAAATTTCCTCATAACTGAACTAATGATTAGTTGACTCATAACATTAACTTACAAACCATTAGATAAACACTATGTTCTAAAATTTCTCTTAACTGAATAATAGATTGATCGAATCTCAATATTCACCATAATTAAACTCAAAAGATGTATTAACTGGAGTCATTTTATTTGATACATAATATAACTGATATCCAATTGCTTATATTGTCCCAAACTGGCTACACTTCATTAACCATAGATATAGAAAGTGTTTTGTATTTGCACCAAAAATACACATTCATATCCAAACAATATTCTTTTTCTTTTATTCATCATCTTTAAAGACATGAAGAATTTATATAATTATATAAATGACAGTAAGAATATTCCCGTTTCTTATTATCTTGCTGCAACTGTAGTTTGTTCTAAAGAATCCAGAACTGTCTTAGCTTCTTCTTTCTGTGTTTCTTTCAGGCAGCAAAGTTTCACACTTTAAAAACCTGTAACAAATATTTTAGAAAGGGCCTAATAGACATTCCTTTCAGTGCTAACTCTGCTATGACATTCGCTTCAGTGCTTATTTTGCTGCGAGTTAGGTTAAACTACAAAGTTAATCGTGTGGTTGCCTCACCTAACGTTTCTCAGAAGAAGAAAAAAAAAACAGCCTTTAATTTTTTTTGTAACCTATACAATTGTTTGTTTATTAACTTAAGAAATTTTTATCGATTTTTTTTATTCAATAACGATGTGGGGTAGGAAACGTTTAACAGTCTCGGAGTGTGTCTAATGGGTTAAAGGTTAAACGATCGCTGTTTGATCGATGTCACGAGATGAGCTACTCAAAATGTTTTTCAGCCGTATGAAAGCTTGTTATGAAAACAGTGAATCTGACTGTATGACGCCCCCCCCCCCGTGGTTCAGCAGTAAATCAGAGGGCTTTAACGCTAAAATCGGGTTTCGATACCCGTGGTGGGCAGAGCACAGATACCCCATTGTATATCTCTGTGCTTGACAACAAATAAACAAACTGACTATTTAATGTAAAGAAAGGTGCATAAGCTTATACATTTAGCTCAAACTGAATGAAACTATCTTTCTTCTTAATATAAGACTAGGATGTTGTATCATGTGTTTCTTGACAAACATACTTTATATCTCCACTGATCAAACACCAGATTTAACATAACACGCTCTAACATTAATTTGATTAGTCATTTCCGAATCAAAAGAGTGTTTTTGTATTTCTCTAATTGTTTGGAAATATATCTAAGTACCTTTAATAACTATACATGTTTCCCAGTCTTAGATCTTAGTTGCTGTTGTTGTTAGTCTATTAGTGCAAAGCTACCCAATAGACTATCTGCGTTCTGTCCATTGCGGGGCATCAGACCCCATATTTTAGCATCGGAAGTTCGAAAACTCACTGCTGACCCCCAGAGGACATTTTATGTTATTAATCAAATAATTTTTGTCTTCAATAATTGCTGTAACCCACAAATGTTTTTTTTTCCACTAACTTTAGTTCGGTATTAAGTTTTAAGTAATACCTTAGTTCGGTATTACTTAAAACTTAATGGTATATAATATAAGCAGATTGTAGAGTTTACTGAACTACCTTAATTGTGAAAGTTACTTACTGAGAAAATGATCATATTGAATGTAAACAAAGCGAAGAAGCGTTGAAAAATATTTTTGCGTGACTCTCGGTAAAATAAAAACAAAGGTTCTAATTAGGGGCTCGTCTTTTGTTGAATAATATGTGTAGCCAAAACAAAAGTTTCAAAACTTACTTTTTTTGTTGTTATCTTTTAACCTGAGACCAAAATATCTGTGCCTGACATGCTTAGTGGTTTCCCAAAGAAAACCCGCTTTTTTTTAAACAAATCGAAATTACCTCAGGGAGTCTCGAGGTTTCACCAAAAATTTTCAAGTCGACAACAAATGTTAAAAGAAACAAACAGACAAGGAGAATAACACAAGAAAAACAAAACTTTAGTAGTCTAGGCAGTGAAATAACGAAAAATATACATTGTGAGTAACGAAAAGAAAGTTTGTTTGTTTGTTGAATTTCTGGCATAGCTGCTTGTGGGCTATCTGCGCTAGCTGTCCCTAATTTTTAAGTGGAAGACTAAATGGAAGGCAACTATTCAACACTGCCACCACTAATTCTTTGGGTACTCTAATCAAGTAGTGAAAATAGCCGTCACATTATAACGCCCCCGTAGCTGAAAGGAAAAAACATGTTAATCAACACTAGCTTTAAGCTTCGCGTGATGGTATTTGAATGTGTCATGTTCAATTAATAATAATACTAAAGAAATAATAGTTTGTTTGTATTTAAGCACAAAGCTTCACAATGGGCTATCTATGTTCTGCGAGCCACGGGTATTAAAACCCGGTTTCTAGCGTTGTAAGTCCGCAGACATACCTCTGTGCCACTGGGGGGGGGGCATAATAGTTTGTTTGGTTTGTATTTCGCTTAAAGCTACACGAGGGCTATCTGCACTAGCCGTCCCTAATTCAGCAGTGAAATACTAGAGGGAAGGCAGCTAGTCATCACTACCCACCGCTAACTCTTGAGATACTCTTTTACCAACTAATAGTGGGATTGACTGTCACATTATAACGCCTCCACGGATGAAATGGGAGCATGTTTGTTGGAACGGTGATTCGAACTCGCGACCGTCAAATTGCGAGTAAAGCGCTCTAACCACCTGGCCATAAATATGAATTAAATACTTTCTGAATAATGTTTAGAACTCCATATATGCAATCTGAAATTAAAGGAGCTTTATAGAATTCAACGTTTCAAGCCTGAAAGTAGAGTTTGTGGTAGAACCATGGGTAATATATCCTTGAATTAATGTATCATTCTCCCCTCCTCCAGCCCCCCAGTGGCACAGCAGTATGTCTGCGGACTTACACCGCTAGAAACCGGCTTTCGATACCCGTGGTGGGCAGAGCACAGATAGCTCATTGTGTAGCTTCGTGATTAATTACAAACAAACAAACCTTGAATTTAAAGTAGTACTAAATTTATCTGTTTCTTCTCTTTATTACTTAATGTTTTATTTTGTAAATTAATAAGTTGATAAATAAGTTAATCTAATTAATAAGTTGTTTTACGGCAAGCGCCTTGAATTTTTAATGGTTACAAAGTAGATATTTCAGGAAATTTCACTTTGTTGATTACAAAGAATGAGGAATTATACACTACCGAATATGCTGTAAAACGGACACAATTCCAGTTCAAAATCAATTTATATAACGTACAATTGCTTTACGATGACCATTAAGCATCCCGTGAGGCTGTCTAACCCCAAATGAATGACGCATATTTCCCCCATAGGCTTCGGTTGCAATGTACATCATTGCACCCACACTAGTACTCACATTCTTTCGCGCCATTGCCTAAATAAATCGCAACTTGTACATGGCTAACGGCCTTTTCGATCCCTGCCGGGAAATTTAAATAATGAGTTGAGTGATTTAAATGCAGCATTTATTTGATATTGTAGTTGCTATTAGCTAAATGGAGCTATTATACCCTATTATACCCTATCTGGAAGGTCCATTTATTTGATATTGTAGTTGCTATTAGCTAAATGGAGCTATTATACCCTATCTGGA
>NW_013665902.1:568203-572437 GCF_000517525.1 Limulus polyphemus
ATTGTAGTTGCTATTAGCTAAATGGAGCTATTATACCCTATATTGTAGTTGCTATTAGCTAAATGGAGCTATTATACCCTATATTGTAGTTGCTATTAGCTAAATGGAGCTATTATACCCTATATTGTAGTTGCTATTAGCTAAATGGAGCTATTATACCCTATCTGGAAGGTCCATTTATTTGATATTGTAGTTGCTATTAGCTAAATGGAGCTATTATATCCTATCTGGAAGGTCCATTTATTTGATATTGTAGTTGCTATTAGCTAAATGGAGCTATTATATCCTATCTGGAAGGTCCATTTTATCCAGACGTATAGGTAAATCCTCCCCCTCCCGATGGCTCAGGGGTAAGTCTTTAGGCTTATAACGCTAAAACTCTGGTTTCGGTACACGCGATGGATATAGTACAACTAGTCATTTGTGTTACTTTGTGCTTAATAAAAACAAACAAAATTAAAGGTGAACGGCCCAAAATATAAGAAGTGCATTTTCTAAATATCTAAAAATGTCTATGTCCAAATTTTGTTTTAAATAAAACTGACTTTTATAATAAAAGAAAAGGTTAATTGTAAAACCTTTTGCTTTTTCATGATATGCGCCTTAATTGGTGAAAACCGCATTCAAAAGTTAAGGTGGCCGTCTTACCCCACCTTCCTTTATCTGCAGTTATTATGTTTTTTTATAATCGTGTTAGAAACGAAATCGATGAAAACACTTTCTAAAATGCATTTTATTATATTCTCTCAATAACCTTGGTTAACAAAAGAAAAAAACCATCAAACTAGTTAGGCAAATAATCAATATGAGAACAGCTTCTACTGAACCTGGTTATGATGTATTATTAACAAACACTTTGTATTCTTCTTAACGCGCACATTGAAATGCAAAGGCTAAAAAATATAAAATAAAAGTAATGGGGGGAGGGGGTCCCGGAATTGTCGCAGACACGTGTGATATGTATAAATACATTGTTCGATCTCATTCAGTATGTTTCAATGTTTCCCAGACACGTGTGATATGTATAAATACATTGTTCGATCTCATTCAGTATGTTTCAGTGTTTCCCAGACACGTGTGATATGTATAAATACATTGTTCGATCTCATTCAGTATGTTTCAATGTTTCCAAACTTCTCTAGCTTTCTTAATCTGTCTAGAGGGTGACTTGCTTATTTCCAATATGTTCATCAACCGCCACACGGACGCCAATAGCAGCGGTAGCCGTTCTCTTTTATCGAACAAAGCCTCATTTGTTTAGCAAACTGCAGCTTCTTGGACATTTAGGGTAACATAAAGAGAGGGAAATTTTTCTTGCTCCTGTGTAATCCATCATCTATTCAACTGCTTGTCAATAACGCGGAAATGGATAACAAGAAGAGAGTGATACCAGCAATACATGTCTATTTATTGCGAAAGTATGCACTGCCTCTGATTTCTCAAACTTTAGGTTTTACTTTAGTCTACTGAACGTTTCATATTAGAAAACTTGAAAAGAGTTAATGATAATTTTTTAAGGAGACGACACTAATATCAAAGAAAATTAAAAGTAAGATAAGCTCCTTCTTGAAAAGTAAAGGGTACAAAGATCCTGCAAAACCTAGTATAGATAGGGTGTTCTCTTAAGCAGTTCTGTTTTTATTACACATACCACAATTCAGTTGAGTTTGTAAAGTTAACCTGGTAAGCTTGTTAACAGAAATTATTATTATTATTATTAAAACGAGAATCGTTTTTGATTTTGCGACTAAAGACCTATACTAGTAGATAAATTTGATAAATTTATCTTAAACTATCCTAACTTTCATCATTTGTTAGGCTTCCGAATTTCAAGTTAATTCATTTAAAATTACCTTTCAAAAAAGGCTCGATTGCCTGAGTGTTTACTATTAATTTCAACTGTGAATTTGTTATTGGCGAGATTGTGTGTCGAGTGGTATGTTTTCACTTAGGAACTACTTCATGGTATCAGGTTATATACATGCGTGATTTTCGTATAATCTAGAGCTACGTCCCTTTTTTTTGTAATACATATAAGGTATAAGCCATGAGTAGGCTTAACGTGCGCATAATTATTGTTGAAATGGAAATATTCTCCTTTAAATGCTGACAATGAAGCAACGTAACATGTGTTTATTGATACATATCATACAGAGGGCTGCTCAGCCCTGTGAAAAGAATTATCTTTATTTAAACCATGGAGAAAAAATTCGGAATTTTCCCAAGATAACATTTTAATTAAAACTTTAGTGCTTACACGCTGCTGAAGCAAAGGCGATTAATATGTTGCAAAAGATTAATGATTGCTTTTTAATCCGTTAAATATACAATAACTTAATTCCCGCTATAATTGAAACACTTGCAGTAATGAAAAATAAAAGAAACTCTTATAGCAAATAAACCTTCGTGCTTCAAATCCATATCTTAAGTTTATGGGATTGAAATTTTCAACCAAAACGGTACCTTATAATTACGCGCACATGGGCTAAGTGGTTCAGTTAGAGCCATCCTTAATCTTGAACCACTAACAAATGGTAAGGTAACCAGTTAGAATAACCCTCCGCATCAAGGTCCTTCTACGACTCTTTGAATCGAATAACAAGATTGACTGTGACTAACACGCTCATACAGAGGAAAGTGAAGAGTGTGTTCAGTGGCATCACCTCTGAAACCTTAGATACTTCGGTCCGCATCCTGGCATGCTAACTACTAGCAAACGCTAAACCCGTTGAAGTTTTATACAAGAGCTATAAAACAAATTCAGAATTATAGACGATTCGTGTTTGACAAATTCACCATCCGTTATTATCTTCTTAGATCATGGCCATTGCAAGACATAAATAAATCTAAGTGTTTTACAAAAATCATGGAACAGCTCTCATGTCAGATATTTTATATAAACGAATGAATTTGTATACAAATATTTGAGTCCAAATGAGAAAGACCTTCATGTTTTACTGATAAGAAATTCCTAGAAAGTGGCAAAATTAAAAAAAAACTTTTTAACTTTAAGTTATAAATCACATGTGTTAAATTAGAATATTACCAAAATTAAGAATTATATGCACTTGTAATTTTTGTGATAGAAAAAAAATCAAAAATTGTTCATAAGACTTCCATATCTTTCATGTTAGAGCCCCCCCCCCCGTAACAGAATTCACATTACCATGTTTTATGAAATGTTAATTTAATTAAACATAACTAAATAAATTTGAAGACTGGATTGATATTGTTTCTCTTAATAAGAAACGTAGCCTGGTTGTAATTTTAAAGAATACTTATAAAGTTCGCGTTTAAAATCTCTTTGCGTGGCCATGTGGTTAGGGAGGTCGACTCACGATCTGCGGGTCGTGGGTTCGAATCCCCGTCCCACCAAACATGCTTGTCCTTTCAGCCGTGGGGGCATTATAAAGTGACGGTCAATCCCATTATTCGTTGGTAAAAGAATTAGCCCAAGAGTTGGCGGTGGGTGGTGATGACTAGCTGCCTTCCCTCTACTCTTACACTGCTAAATTAGGGACGGGTAGTGCAGATAGCCCTCATGTAGCTTTGCGCGAAATTAGAAAAACAAAAACAAAACAAAGGGTTCAGTAAATAGAAATTTAGTGTACTAGTACCATTAATACGAAGAAAGTAAGCTTAAATTTCATCAGCAACTAACAGCAAACAAATAAAATGTAAAAGATAAGTACTATATTCCTTGTTTTTCTTCTGTATTCTTTATTGGTTATTATAAAATGTAAAAATTAGACATTTATAAGTAAGATAATGAAAAATAATAACAATAAACATTCTTCATGAGGTATGCTCATGAGCAGCTTGTGCATTTCGTCATTCACTATAGTAACGTGAGTTATGCGTTTGCTGAGTGATTTGCAACTTGTTTGATGGGATGATTAGTTAAGGTTCAAAGGGCAGTAAAACAATAATATTAAGTATAAATAAATGTAGACTGTTACAAGCTTTAAGTTATTTAGGATAAGCAATTGTACTTTCCTGTTACAATCTGCAGTCATTCTAGAAAGAAAAACAGTAATTTAGATTTATTTCGTTTTTTTTTATTGTTGGTTAAATGAACTGAATCTGTATAGAGTTAGGGTGGAGAAAATAACAGATAAAATATAAATTAATTATTTAGGATGGTTTAGAGGCTATGCAAATGAAATTTTCAGATAAAATATATTTTTAATCTTAACTTGAAAATTACTTTGCACTTGAAGCGTTGTTGTTGTTC
>NW_013665902.1:573437-576769 GCF_000517525.1 Limulus polyphemus
GGTGGGTGGTTTTTCACTGTTAAATTAGGGACGGCTAGCGCAGATAGTCCTCGTGTAGGTATGCGCGAAATTCAAAAACAGAAAAAAATACTTTTTTTACACGTACTTTCTGGCCCTTAAATTTTGAACCTGGTTAAGTTGGATTCAAATAAATCATTAATTGAGCATATTTAAAAAGTTCATGTTCTAATCATTAAATTATATAAAAAATACTTGTTGTTCTCTATTAACATCATACGTCGTCACCGAGTCTTCTCCTATTTGAACATGGTTATTAATAATTAGTGTCCTGTAATCACTTTATCTTATAAATTAGCTTTTTTTTTAAGGTCCTGAGGTTCGAACTCGGGATCTTTGAAACTGGAGACGGGGGTGCTTTTTGTTTATTTAACGACTAAAACAAAATTGGTTTGCTTATTTGTTATCAAGTTATTCATCTTTTCCTTATTACAACCTTTTTCAAAAGATTTTAATGGAATTTGGATTGGTTCAACTATTTGTTGAACAAGTTATTCAACTGTTTGTATTTCTATATTTCTCCATTTTTTAAACTCATATTTTCTTTATATTTGACCTCTTAACCCTAGTGGTGAGAGTTGGACCTAGTATATTGCTCTAGATTTTTCCACACTCTAAGTTGTGGTTACTTTACACGTATGACAGTCAATCCATTAATGTGGATTATGGGTGATAGGGTGTTGCTGACTGTATGCCTCTGATAGACTAGTCAACGTCACTCATCGCCAACTGTTGACCTACTCTTTACCAACGAAAAATTGGATTGATAGTCACATCATGACGCTCCCACGGCTGAAAGAGGGAGCATGTTTGGTGTTGGAAGTGGAACCCGCGGTATGCACATTGCGAGGTTCTATGGACTTAGTCGTCTTTTTAGACACATCTTTCTAACGTATACATGTGCACCAAACTGCTTGTGGATTTGTGTTTGTTTGTTGTTAAGCATAAAGCTACACAATTGGAGACTAGCCACTGAGCCACCAGGAGGCATGTGAATTTATGACTTTGTTGATTATACACACAGAGCCGCACAAAAAAATCAATATAAACCCGCCAGTATTGTAATTAGTCTTATTAATTACTGTTGAGGATGTATTTTACATAGAAAATGTGCGATTTTAGATATTTTTTTTATGTAAGTTCTTTTCACTGAACATTGTGACAGGATGAAACAAAACTATTCAAGATGATGCACTATGCGCACCCTAGCGGTATTGAACAGCATAAAAACAAGACGGGAGTTAAATTCTCAAAACATTCTACTCATAAGACATACCTAGTCGTGGTCGTATGCTTACATCTATCTTAACGCTTAGGTTTTTGATTTGTTTGTTGTAAAGCACAAAGATACACAATGGGCTGGCTATCTGTTCTGTGCCTACCTCAAGTATCGAAATCCGATTTTTAGCGTCATAAGCCCACAAACTTGTCACTGTGCCACCAGGGGACTTAACGATAAGCAGTTATAATTAATAAAATCCAGAGCTAAGTTTTATAAGGTTGAACAAACGGTGAAGAAGAAACAAATATGCAATATTTACTTCTCCTAATTCATAATTTGGATATGTACAAGAAAACGTTTCAGGTTTTCTAATACTCTGATCAATAATGTTTACTTTTTAAAATCTTTGTTTTTTCTGCGTCTTTTTACTAGAAGCTTTCAAACTCTAATACACATTTCATACACTACCAAACTCTAGTTTTCAGATTTTCTGGCTACATGCTATAAAGTGAAGACAATGTAAACCTGCATTGAAACTGATGGAGGAACACTGTTTGATTTTAAACCGACCTTTGCTGAAATAGTTACCAGACTTTTTAAAGCTAAAAGACAAATTTCTTAAGATAATGTCCGTGCCATAACTAACCTGTACATAAAGCCAAGTGATAAACTCTGTAAGTGTAAATCAACGATAGTCTCAAATCCTTAAAAATCAACGATCAAAGTGTGTTAGAAGGTTAGTGAGTGAGTTTTTTGTGCTGTTCTTGTCAAGAACTATAATACTATTTTCTGCTTGCTCGATAAAACTGGTAACTGTTCTCGACCAACTCAAATGGAAAAAGCGAGTACTCAATTTGATAAGTTATTAGATTCTAAAAGCTCTTACTTTATGTTACTCGAGTTATCTTTCCGTATACTATCTGTATGGGAAGAAGAAGAAAAACGACACTTCTTATGGTTTATCATAAAATAAATGGGGGTAACTTCCTATAGATGTAAACAATAGGTTATTTTGGCCTAAAAATGTTTTTATAGTATTTTTACGACACTTACATTAAGAGAATATAATTATTTTATGTATATACGATTACATATCAGAAATGGTTTAGTATATTCAAATGAAGGATGGGTTTTATTGTTTATTTCAAGTTAAGCACAAAGCTATACAATGGGCTATCTGTGCTCTGCCCACCACGAGTATGGAAACCCGGTTTCTTGCGTTGTAAGTCCGCAGACATACCGCTGTGCCACTAGGGGACTGGTGATACTTGTATATTTTATTTCAACACATGGTTTGTCGCAAGAAAACGTCCTTCTATAGTTTGGAATCGTAACTCAAATAAAACTTTCCCTATTGATTATGAAGCATTGAGTTTTGCTTATCACATTCTTTAAGTCCATTTGGTCAGTTATTTGCAAACTTATTCTTAAATCTTGAGCTAATTTCTAATATAAATAGCTAATATAAAAGGAAATCTTATCCACCAACAATTTTATCAATGTGTAATTAGTATTATTTCCCTAAAACCGTTTCTCTCATGCTTCAGGTTTGTTGATCCTGTTTTGAACCATTTCTCTGGTGTTTTAGGACTATTAAGGCCTATTTTTTTTGCTATTTTTTCTGATGACTTAGATCCATTGACATCTGAAACTTACAATGCAGAATTTGTTTCCTTTGTACTTACTGACTTACCAAACAACAAACAGGTTACTTGGCATCATACGTAGCTTTTGTTATTTATATTTACTTTGTGAACAATCTCTGTTCCTAACTGAACTTTTACAGTTATATTTATGTATAACTGGCTCATCTTCATATTATTAAAAAAAAACTTAGTAAAATTATCAGACTATTATATATTTAGCAAAAAGAACTGTTTTGTATTGTTATCATACAAGCATTAACTTATATTACTATAAAACACGTAAACAAGCTGAAAATATAGAGAGATCTAATATGGAATCTGAAATCAAGGATAGCTTTAAACATATCAGTTGGTATACTTCTAGATAGCATTAAAATAATAGTTGGTATACTTCCACATAACATTAAAATAATAGTTGGTATACTTCCACATAGCTTTAAAATAAT
>NW_013665902.1:577769-586905 GCF_000517525.1 Limulus polyphemus
ATAGTTGGTATACTTCTACATAGCATTAAGATAATAGTTGGTATACTTCCACATAACATTAAAATAATAGTTGGTATACTTCCACATAACATTAAAATAATAGTTGGTATACTTCTACATAGCATTAAGATAACAGTTGGTAATCTTCCACATAGCATTAAAATAATAGTTGGTATACTTCCACATAACATTAAAATAATAGTTGGTATACTTCCACATAGCATTAAGATAACAGTTGGTATACTTCCACATAACATTAAAATAATAGTTGGTATACTTCCACATAGCATTAAGATAACAGTTGGTATACTTCCACATAACATTAAGATAATAGTTGGTATACTTCCACATAGCATTAATATAACAGTTGGTATACTTCCACATAACATTAAGATAACAGTTGGTATACTTTCACATAGCATTAAGATAATAGTTGGTTTACTTCTAAATAACATAAAAAGCGCATTTACTAATGTTTGGCTTTGCAGGAATACGGTACAAAACTTGAAATTTTCTATTGCTCTGTGTTACTAGTATTTTCAGAGATAATATATAAAATTTACCACAGGCTATATCACATAACGTGAAACCTCAGCTTAGTGTTTGATGTTTTTAAAATTTTGACCTAATATGTGTACATCTATTATGTTTGTAACCTATTATCTACTGAACCATCTCAAAATGCATATTTTTTTATTCATACTAAATAATGAATAAACAAAAGTGAAAATGTTACAGCAGTTCAATTTACGTAAATATTACTGAATAATCAGATGAAATATAAAGAAGCTGAGGAATTTTTTTCATACAAATACACGTTCTTTGAATAATTTATGTAAGTGAAAAAGGTGCGGCCAAAACAGGATTGAGTGTGCGACTTAAAGGAATAACATCAACATTGGCGGCCATATTGGTAGCTACATTTATAGCATTGATAAGAATTTTACAGCAAATATCCATGGCCAGTTGGTTAGGGCGCTCGACTCGCAATCTGAGGGTCGCGGGTTCAAATCCCCGTCACATCAAACATGCTCGCCCTTTCAGCCGTGGGGGCGTTATAATGTGGTTGTCAATCCATTTCGTTGGTAAAAGAGTAACCCAAGAGTTGGCGGTGGGTGGTGATGACTAGCTGCCTTCCCTTTAGTCTTACACTGCTAAATTATGTACGGCTAGCGCAGATAACCCTCGTGTAGCTTTGCGCGAAATTGAAAACAAACCAAACTAAACAGAAAATATTCATTCATCAGTTAGTCAGGCCGCGTTTTTTGTTCAACTTGGTGCATGATGGTGGATAAAACAAAAACGCGGCCTAGTTAAAGTCTAATGGATAGATATTTACTGTAAAATTCTTAACAATGCTATATAATAAGTGTAGCTATCACTTTGGCCGTCAATTTTGATTTCATTCCTTTAAGTCACATGCTCAATCCTTTTCTTGCCACACTTGAGGTGTTTTTGATTAGATATCATGACTTTTGGTCAATACACACCAACAAACCACAGCAAGTAAGAAAGTGACACTCGATAGTAACCAACAGTAGCTTTAGGATCGCAACCCTCTTATTCGGAAGAGACAACCTACAATTCACAGAACCAACCAGATTCTTTAAAATATATCGTGATAGGGTTTCCTCTCTAAAACAATTAATAACTTCTTTTATAGTAACGCCATGGAAACTATATTAACAGTTTCTTGTCATTACCCGCATGCACTAGGTACAGCCGTATCAGCTAATATCACGTGACGCTAAACACTCTTTAATTAGGATAATTTCATAAAATTGAGCAAATTTGTCCGTGAAAGTTGGCAATGAATAACAACCATCCACCCGTATGATTCTTTTGAAAACTTGAGCCAGAAGCTGCTGATCTAGTTGGCTTGGCCAAACCTATACTTATGTACCTGCACGTGCTTTCACCTTATAGTTTTGTTGATCTAAGTCAGCCGTTTTTAATTCGAATGACAAAACTAAACTGGTCCACCTTTGCTCTTATGTGAAGCTGTAGTAAAAATCTCAAAACAATAGCTCACGTGATTTTTTGCGTAGGCGTGTGCAAAAATTTTGGTCAAATTTGAACGGTTTTTGTTGAATAACTTTGCACAAGTGGCATATATTTAGACCAAAGTTGATACTGAATTGTAGGTTGTAAACATCTATCAGTGTACCAAATTTGAAAAAAAGAGCAATGAAAGTTTAATATGTTTTTCTATCAAACATTGTTTCTGTACTTTCGGTACGAAGAAAAATAATAAATAGGAAGAGACTCAATCAAAATTGTAGATTTTATATCTCGAGTACTTCTTAATGGATTACCTTGAAATTTGGTATATGAAGTAAGAGTCCAATAGAGCATGTCCACTGATAATATGTGGTAGTTTGGATTATCACAGTCTGAGCTACCGAATGTGAAAATTACTAAACTGTCACTCCTGTTAATAACACACAGTGTGCCTTTCAGGTTGTTTTGGCCGCACAACACTCTATTGTGTGTTTTGTTTCCCCCAAAAAACAATGTACATCTTTTACATGTTATTATAGTAAGCAGTGTACCCATGTAATCAACAGCTGTTCGAAATCACTTACAAATCAGCTTCCAATGTATTGAAAAATTTCGATTAAACAGATTAAAGGTCTGCACGTGGGATAGTAGTAAGTTTGCAGACTTACAATGCTTAAAATCTGGGGTTCAATTCCCGCCGTGGACAAAGCAGATAACTCAATGTGGTTTTGCTCTAAAACAAACAGATTAAAGACGAGATATATAATTATTTTAAGTTATCCATGTTAATGACATCACAAAGATATCTTTGAAAAATTGTTCTTGAATAAAAAATTATATTCATTGTAGAAATATTTCTCACTTTCAATATATGAGTAGATGTAAATTTATATATATATTGGACACAGTATATAATTAACAAAAAATTTAAATATCATATATCAAAGGCGATTAAAAATGGAGACTTTTGCAACAATAGCCCAAAACAAAATAACTTTAAATGATTCAAACTTTGGTAAATTATTCACTTTGTTGAACTTGCCTTTTCTAACGACTTATTCTCAGGGTTTTATCATTGGTTTATTCACATTTTTGGCGGAAGCTATTGATAATCATGTCTATATGTGTTTTGTTTTCTTACGGTGACTTGGCACCATAAACTGTGTTCGCTTCTTCTCTACAGCGATAGTTTGAATCATTTGTTTTTGTTTTTGTTTTTAATAAAGCACAAAGCTACACAATAGGCTATCTGTGCTCTGCCCACCACGGGTATCGAAACCCGGATTCTAGCGTTGTAAGTCCGCAGACATACCGCTGTGCCACTGGGGGGCTCAGCCAACACTAAATTCAGTTTCACTAACATTTGAAGCTACTTAGTGATTCTGATAATAAATTTAAAAATATGGAGTTTCTTTATCAGTAGAACAAGACTGTTAGAACTTGGGTCGTTTGATGTGAAGAAAAGAAGGAGCGAAACGTAACCAAGAGCAACAGTGTCCTAGGAAAATATCTAAACCAGTTTTCAAACGCAAAAACGTCAATTCAAAGATATATATATATATATAGATAAACAGACAAGCAGACAGATAGATAGATAGATAAATAAATCAGACAGATAGATAGATAGATAAATAAACAGACAGACAGATAGATAGATAAACAGACAGATAGATAAACAGATAGATAGATAACCAGACAGATGGAGAGATAAACAGACAGAGACAGACAAACAGATAGATAGATGTGAAATATAAAATCGAATGTATATTTTATAAAAGTTTATTTTGAATGAAGCATAATTTATAATAAATTGGATTTATGGATGAACTTTTTTTCTGTCGCTAACTAGAGAAAGTTCACAATGTTTTAGCGACACTAGATTAATTATGTCTAGTGGTGATGATATTGACGCAATTTTCATTTTCTCATTAAGAACTAAACTGCTTGATTACTTTAATTCATCCCCTATAATCGCAATAAATCATACATATTAAGTGCTTCCGAACGCATTAGATGCGGCTGTTGGAAATTACATCTTTTTTTTTGTACATCATCCCCTCATCTTGAATTACAGACACAGTGGAAATGTAAACTTATACGTAAGAATAATACAATGTACCTATTGATCAATTCATCTATCCAGCGGTTGACGTCTTTTCTTTATCCAACCAGGGATCCATCACTTTGTGCACCTTGCATGGAATGTAAATCCGAAGATTCATGGTTCGCGTTATCAGTTCAAATTTGGAGACGGCTATGCGCAAATAGCTCTTGTGTAGTTAGTTCTGTGTGAAATTCTGAAACAACAAAAAACAACAACAAAACACAAAGCCACACTTTATCTCTTTCTATTTTTATGTTCCTGTGCTCATACTTGAAACTGCAATTTAAAAAAATACGTTCAATAAAGTGTATATCTCAGTTTATGGTTGTACTATAAACTTACATGATTTATTAAATTTCACTACAGTTCCTTTTGCTGCATGTGCTTATTCCGCTTCCTTACGTTAAATTGAGACTTTAGTGGTTTATACATATTAAATGGCATTACTAACGAATTTGGGTCAGCATATATTTTATTTTCAAAAATTGTACGTCATTAGGAAGAAAAGTATAAAAATATGTAATTTTTCTCTGAAACGTAATATCTTCATTGATCTGAAAACGATGGTAATTTGCATTTCTTTATGTTTAAGTAATTTTGTTAAATGGAGAAAATGTGTTTCAGGTAATCAGCAACGAATTAATCTGTCTGGCCACGACAGACGAATTCAGTCGATTTCCAATAACAAATACCAGTTACTAGATGGCGCTAAGACACTATGTATGAGAGAAAATTTTATATTCTTAGCTGCTGTACCCAATTTATTCATTTTATATTAATCAATCACCGCGTTTGAAAAATGCCTCATTTATTATTGAAACTACCAGGTACTGCAATACATACGTACCTTATTTGCTTATTTGTTTTAGTACAAAGCTGCGCAATAGGATATCTGCATTCTGTCCATCACGAGGAAACGAACCCTGGATTTTAGCGTTGTAAGTCCTTAAAGTTACCTCTGATTCACTGGGAGATGATATATATACCTTAACACTAAAATACTTTCACGTCCGTTTTTAACAATGATATCACCATACGATATCATTCTTGAGCGATTTATATAAAAATTGGAACACAATACTGATATGAGAGCTTAAAGCCTGTAATTCACAAAACCAAAACTTTAGTTATTCTCACCCCAAATATTATCAACAGTGTAACTTATACAGTTGTTTTGTCAGCTGTTGATTTACATTGTGTTTACAATGGACGAGGTCGTTGTTGTTTGCTTTACATTTCAACTTTTAACACAAATTTCAGACATCTTAAGTACAACCATTCAACAAAGTGAACCTCGCAACAGACCTTATCTGTATAGAAACGTCTACAGTACCGTTGGTACAACCGGTGGCATAGTTTCCTGACCAAGGTCTTTAAGTGTTGTTCCGAACACCTGTACAACCAGTGGCATAGTTTCCTGATCAAGGTGTTTAAGTGTTGTTCCGAACACCTGTACAACCAGTGGCATAGTTTCCTGATCAAGGTGTTTAAGTGTTGTTCCGAACACCTGTACAACCAGTGGCATAGTTTCCTGACCAAAGTCTTTAAGTGT
This sequence comes from Limulus polyphemus, assembly GCF_000517525.1. Taxonomy (NCBI): domain Eukaryota; kingdom Metazoa; phylum Arthropoda; class Merostomata; order Xiphosura; family Limulidae; genus Limulus; species Limulus polyphemus. Next base: position 583,427 of record NW_013665902.1, read on the forward strand.
TGTTCCGAACACCTGTACAACCAGTGGCATAGTTTCCTGACCAAGGTCTTTAAGTGTTGTTCCGAACACCTGTACAACCAGTGGCAGAGTTTCCTGACCAAGGTCTTTAAGTGTTGTTCCGAACACCTGTACAACCAGTGGCATAGTTTCCTGATCAAGGTGTTTAAGTGTTGTTCCGAACACCTGTATCACCATTATACAACCAGTGGCATAGTGTCCTGATCAAGGTGTTTAAATGTTGTTCTGAACACCTGTATCACCATTGGTACAACCAGTGGCATAGTGTCCTGACCAAGGTGTTTAAATGTTGTTCTGAACACCTGTATCACCATCAGTATAACCAGATTCTTCAACTGCAGGCAGTAGATGGCAGTTATACTTGTCCATAATGAAATATGAGTCGTCACATAAAGCTTCTTTAACTGCAGGCAGTAGATGGCAGCTCAGCAGTTAGGGCGTTATAACGTGATGGTCAATTCTACTATTTGTTGGTAAAAGAGTAGCCCAAGAGTTGGTGGTAATGACTAGCTGCCTTCCTTCTAGTATGTCACTATTAAATTAGGGACGGCTAGCGCCAATAGCCCTCATATAGCTTTGCGCGAAATTCAAACCAAACCAAACCATATTCTGCGAAATTATAGCTTTTGTTTTCCTGATGTCCAAGAGCGGGAAGCCGGTTTTTTTTTGGCTTCATATGACAATAGCCATTAAAGTGTATTTTTTAAACCTACTTATTTTATTATCTATGATTATTCTTCAAAATAAGAAAATTACTCCTTCTAAAATATATCTTTGGAGAAAAATTATATTCAACAGTCTTTTCTGGTCCCGCCCGCCCAAATAATTAAAGGAATTTGTGATTTTTTTATATCAGTAACAAAGCAAAGCCACAACTGTAAAATAATTTATCTCCCATACCCTCTCCCACCAGAGGTCATCTTTATCCAAAGTGAAGCTTTTGCTGATAACTCATATGATCTTAAATACAAATGATTGCCCATTAACCCTGTGTTATATACACAGTGGCCTCACACAGTTTTGTCTAATGACTAGACCTCATAAAGACATTTTGATGTTCCACTCGGGGCACTGTGTGTTGGCTACATGTGTCTTAAAATGTTTTTAGCATAATTTATAATCGATTTCCAACTAACAATACTATTATTAAAACACCTGAACAAGGTATATCATCGCCCAAAACACAAGTAAGCAACCAACATCTGTTGATTCTGGCTTGCCGCAAATGTACGATACCTATTCCCAGATGGAATCAGATGTTTGCAGCCGCAACTTGACGCCATGTCAGTGTAAAGACGGCTAGAAACAGATTTCACGACTTTCAAATTGGGGCAGAATGGTCCAGAAAGGAATCATGCTTCTTGACGATTGAAGCCACTAAAATTCCTGGTATTCTGATTAAAATATTTTAGTGGATCACAAAAGGGAGTTCCACCTCTTTCAAAATCCCAATTTAACCTCTGGAGCTGGCCTGTATGACAGCAGGCCAGTGTAGTGCATTCCATTCCAAACAAGGCCCAAACGTCCTAACTGCTATGGATTAAAATGCTCTATTGAGGCAACGACATGTGTCTCGCTTAACTTGCAATTAGAAAACAAGCATATACACAGTCATTTGAAGATAATATGCAACAATATTAAATCTGATTTTCATAGAAGAATGTGTTGCATATGATGATGGTGAAAGTATGATGTGGGCAGGAATAACTACTGACATTGTACCTTAATACCATACATTAGAGAGGCCTAATCTTATTACCCTTTGTGCTGCCAATTGCCGGTTCAATTAGCCTTGATATTAATCTAATTGATCGTCAAACCCACACCACCACATTAAAATATTTGACTGTTTTGGGAAGAACTAATAGAATGGAGTGAGTGGCCTGTATCTTCACTAGCCTTCAATCAGATCGATCGTATACAGGATGCTCTTGGGGAAAAAAACGTTGCATTCCGTTAGATGGCTCCAGATACTAATAATATCATGGAGATAGCTCTTTCAGAGGGGATGATATCGACGTTAGGCTGCTCTTGCTATTCGTGGTGCCCATGTTTCAGTTTCTAGTAAAATAACTTGAACAGTAAAAACGTACCAAATATTCATTTGCAAGCGTAGGTTGAACGACCAATCCTTTGCATTTGAAGCCACATGACGGATCATCATATTATGATTAACTAAAGGTGTCGCCTTATCTTAGTTAAAATATCGTAAACTACAATTAATATTTGTTTGTTTTATACAATATATATAATGATAGTACGTGTGATAACTTGATTGTTCATAGTTAAGCGCAAAGCTACACAATAGGATATTTGAGCTGTACCCACCACGGGTATCGAAACCCGATTTTAGCGTTATAAATCCGCAAACTTATAGCTGCGCCACTGGGAGAAGTGGCATAAAGAGCCAAGTTTGGATTACACGTTGACAAGCATTTAGAATGGTTGAAGTATTTTTATTTTTAGTAATAAATAATGAAACGTACATTCCGCGAGTTGTTTATTGACATATCTAGTTATAAGTGTTTGTTAAGAGATTTATTATATTCTCGTTTATAAAATATATTATTTATCAATATTTAGATCTTGTGTGATTTATTTTTACTATAATGAGTGTATATTAATCATAATATTTCTTTGAATAATTATCCTAGAGACGTGTACACCGCCAAAGAAATATTAAGCAATATTTAAAGAAAATAAGAAAGGTTAAATGAGGCATACCTTTTATATGCATAAACGCGTATTCTATGAATAGTTTTTCTTCTTCAAATTCTACTTTTTGAAAGCTATGAAGAAATTGTATCCGAAAAACGACATAAAGCTATTTTTTTGCAATTAGGATTTCGTAATGCTTGAACAAACGCTCATTACCTATTTTATCTCGTTTATATTAAACATGTCTTTCAGTTTTTTCTGGACGAGCGAACACTTGATGTTTAGTCAAACAGTAAAAACATTTGAGTTGAAGGTTGTCTTAAGAGCCATAACAATCAGATTTGTGATTTTCCTTACAGAGCTTAAATACTAAAGGTACTATTGCAAAGTATGACATTGTTTAATTTTTAAAAATTATGACGATATAAAATTCTGAATCTAGCTGTCTAATTATAATGCTTTTTTTTTGTTTGCTTTGCTCAAAGCTCTCCTCATTTTGAAGTGATAGACTAAAGAGAATGAGCTAATCAACAGCACCTGCCACCAGCTCTTGGGTTACCCAAGTCTAATTAAACAGTTAGATTTGGCCGAAAGTCTTATAGCTCACTCACACCCTAAAATGCGGTGCGCGTTTTGTGGCAACGGGCCACAAACCATGGACTCTTAGTTTTACAGTCCGAGCACGCTAATCGTGAAGAGCTAGTTTATCTTATGACAGATTTATTATTATATATTTATTTTAATATCAACGTTTGTTCAGATTAAATTTATATTTAGAAACATGCATAGCTTATATTGTTAAA
>NW_013665902.1:586926-615630 GCF_000517525.1 Limulus polyphemus
GAGAATCAACAATATATGTATGTACGTAAACGCTTTAAATGTAGCTTTGTAATTGTTACCGTAATCTGAAACTTTCTAGAAAGCCTTCACACACCTATAAATATAACCAACGTGGCGCGCCAAAAAAGAGTATCTATTATTAGTTTACTATAGTCAGTGTGCTATAAATTTTGGAAGCTATAACCGTGATTGTTATAACGCTTATTAATCGGAAAACTTCAGATATTTGACCAGGAGCATTTACAAAGTTCAAACATTACAACTCATTTAACTTCTGTGGATTCTCATCAGACATTAGTATTTTTACGAAAACATTACATAACGTCACGGGGGAAAGAAAACTCGGCTGGTAAATAATGAAGGACAAAGCTTTTTGTTTGTTTGTTTAGAATTAAGCACAAAGCTACACAATGGGCAATCTGTGCTCTGCTCACCACGGGTATCGAAATTCGGTTTCTAGCGTTGTAAGTTCGCAGACATACCGCTGAAGGAAAAAGCTAGCTAGCTCCCTTTAAATTATATTGCTGTTTGTACATTAAAACATATTTGTGTTGAAAAAGAAAACTGTTTGTATCAATCTTGTTGGCAAATATCATAAATTGGAGATATATCGGCATATATGTAAATACTAAATCCAACGTAACAATCTGAATAATCAGCCCATTAATTCCTCTTTATGAACTCCAAAGAGAAACAGGAAAAAGGTATTGCCAAGTTTGCGCTAAATTATTTGAACGACAATAACTAGTTAGAGTATCCGTCCACTGGACTGGTGAAATACAAACTCATTTGTAACAAAGGATGGGATTATTGTGATTCTATTATTTTTTCCTTAACATAATAAACATTAAAAGTGCAATAAAAATACATGAATGTACCAATACTGAAAAGAAAGACATACTATTTTCAAGAATTCTAACAAAGGTGGTTATATAGCTCATTCTAATGCTGAGGGATATACAACATTGGTAATTTGTCCAAAATTAGATGGGAGGATCCACCCCCACCCCCATGACCTTCCTCATGTCATCCTGTTTCACTGTGTCAAGTTTGGTGCTGACTGATCAAGAAATGTGGAAAGGTGTAAGGAACATATATATATACATAAATTACACTTTTGGGGATAAAACACCTTAAAAACTTAGTTTTATTTAATAGCGACGTTTCGAGCAAACATTCTTTTTCAAGCCAGAACACAGATAGTGACAAATTACTGCAGAATGTTCTGAAAGTGAACAATACACGAGAAAAGAATGTAACGCGAGTTAAAAACACGAGAAATAAACAATATAGTGTTGACAATGTAACAAATCTAAAGAAAATAGTGACGAGATAATGAAGGAAAATATAATTATACAAATATATAATTAAACGGTTAATACCTGACAGTTTAAAAACTATTAAAAATCATTTAAAAAGAAAGAAAGAAAATTAATGAAGTAGGTTAAAGATTGTATATGTGAGCCACTTGCTACTATTTTTTGTCAGTCCTTGAATAGTGGGCTGGTACCAGAGGATTGGAAGTTAGCTAATATCACTCCTTTTTTGCAAGGGAGGTAATAAAAATTTTCCAAGTAATTATAGGCCCGTTAGTTTTACATTAGTTGCGGGAAATGTTTTGGAAAGTCTGATAAAAGATACTTTGCAAAGTCATTTAACAAAGTTTAAAATTCTACTGGAGAGTCAACATGGTTTCACTAAAGGAAAATCTTGCCTTACAAATCTTTTGACATTCTTTGAAAAGGTTACTGCTTATTCAGATGAAAATAAGGTGTAGATTTAATGTATCTGGATTTTCAGAAGGTCTTTGACAAGGTGCCACATAAAACGCTTGTAAAAAATTATCTCTTAAGGTGTGGGGATAATTTAGCTAATTGGATAGAAGAGTGGCTGGATGAAAGAAAGCAGAGGGTTGTTATAAATGGAGTTCAGTCAAACTGGATTAATGCCACAAGTGGGGTACCTCAGGGCTCAGTCTTAGGACCTTTGCTCTCTTTGACTTACTTCAATGACATAAATGAAGGTATGGTCAATACATTACTTAATTTGCTGATGATATTAAAGTCTTGGGTGTTACTAACTGTGAAGAAGATGCTGCTTCTTTACAAAAGGATTTAGATCAATTAGTCAGTTGGACAAATAAATGGCAGATGGGTTTTAATCATAATGAATGCAAGATAATGCGTGTAGGTCATCATAATTTAAATTATAAATATAATTCGATGGTAATAACATTAACATTGTCATAAAAGAAAGGGAAATTAGTGTAATGGTTAATCAGTCTCTTATGCCATCCAAGCAGTGTGCTGTTGCTAGTGGTAGGGCAAATAGGATTTTGGGTTGTATCTACAGAAATATTGAATACAAGTCGAAAGATGTTATAATTTCATTGTATAGGTTGCTGGTTAAGCTACATTTGGAGTATTGTGTTCCGTCTTGGGCTCCTTACCTTAGAAAGGACATTCAATTGTTGGAAAGGGTTCAGAGGAAGGTCACTAGAATGGTGTATTGGATGGAGGGGTTATCATATGAGGAGAGATTAAGATCTCTGAAATTGTTTTCTCTGGAAAAAAGAAGAGTTAGGGGGGATCTGATTGAGGTGTTTAAGATGGTAAAGGGATTGATAGTGATGATGCATCATCTTTTTCATACTTATTGGCGATAATAGTAGGATTATGGGACACAAATGTAAATTTTGACAAGGTAGAAGTCATCTTCAGCAAAACAGTTTAATTTTTCTAACAGGGTGGTTGGCATCTGGAATGGGTTGCCTTCAAATGCTGTGCAGGCAGTAAATTTAAATGAGTTTAAAGGAAAGCTTGATAACTATACGAATGATATAGGCTGGCTTTAAGATTTCTATTTTGTTTTTCCATTTGATAGTTTTAGTTTAGTTTAAAGAATGGGACAGCCGAGATGGACCAATAGGTTTCTTGTTGTCCCTGAACATAATGTTATGTTATGATAACATGAATGTAAAAAGCAGAAAAAAATGATAGTGTCTTTTATCTCAACACCCAGTCTGTGAATCAAAGAGACCGATTTCGGAGGTTTTGGTGGGATACAAAGGGATGTCACTGTTTCTGAAATTCAAGTTTTAACCAAAAAATACTTTTCAACAAAGGGCTCGACCTGTTAACCTAAAAAAATCACACTTGTATTTCCTAATGCACTGAATTTTACTACGGTTTCCCTTATCAGTAGTTTTCTTCATATTTACATTTTATTACTTAGTTGGTAAAGCTAAATTCAAGTAAAAAAAGCATATATAATTTTATATAACATTAGCAAAGTTTCGGCTACGAACATGAGAGGTTTTGGAGCTCAGCTTGGTTACGTTCCTTTCGCACAAGGTAGTGCTTCTATTGGCAGATAAGCTTCGTTGAGCCTTTATTGCCATCTCTAAATATAGAACTCGCAAAAGCTGCGGATAGAACGGTTTTTTAGAGCTGAGAAACCAGATCTTGTATGGCGCAACATGTGCAGTTACTACCATGTTTTCTGTGGGATTCTGGATTAGGGTACGGATTTTACTCTCTCGTAACCAAGAAACTAGTGTGATTCTGTCACGCTGTAGGAAATTTAGATGTACATATCACAATGAGTTTAAATTATTAATCAGAATTAAAGAAAAGAGAGTAACGGAAAACTTTGTTTGGGAATCAACCCACCAAATACGCCTCCCTGACAGGGTGATAATAGATGACGCTTTTCATAGATCAGGAGTGAATTTTACCACTTAGAAAGTTAAAATGAGCATCTCACTACATAATTGTTTTTGTATAATTTTATTTTTAAGTGATGGAGATGAAGATTTACCATTACAGTTGATAGAAAAGCAAGGTATGTTTTATTTAGTAATTCTAATAGACCCTAAGAATTTCAACTACTGATGAACAAAGCATATAGGTTCAATAAAAAAGCAGATAAACGAGTTAAAACAAAAGCATTTAGATCCTAACACATAATTTATATGGGTTTGGAAAACTAAGTTTAAGTATTTCAAGTATATATATTTTTGATTAAGAAGTCAGAAACCAATCCCATTTTGTAATTTGTTTGTCCAGGTTCCATTTAATCTTGACGTTTCTAAAAAAAAAAAAAGTTTCTATTCTACTGCTTGATTTGTAATGAGAATACTCTTTTTCTTATCGTCTAAGAAGCCGAGAAGATAAATCCAATATATTAGAGACTTCGTAACTAAAATTGCCAGCTGAATCTCATATAAAATAAAGCATACAAAAAGGTTAGCTGCTTTCTTAGTGGGATGTATCACTGGAACTGTACCCTTTATACAAAAGTCTACAGATGATCAATAGGATTAAACATTCACGTGTTGAGATCTCTTCAAGATTGGTGCTGTCGTCAACATTTTACGAACTCTGCTAACAGAGTCTTAGCTTCAGTGTTACAACAACAAAAACATTTTACTTATACTGAGTTCCTATCTAGTATGAAACAGCACAAAAACGTAAAACATTCACAAAAAGAAACATTTCTACTCAAATTACAGTTATATGTTGGTTTTGAGGAAGGAAATTACCTTACTTTTTTAGTTTAACTAAGAAAGTAGGTTTTTCTTCGAATTTCTTTAAGTGTGTATAGACTGAATTTGCGACAGATATTAATCTGCTGTTTTTATTTTGCTTTGATTTCTCTTGTTATCTTTAGTTATTATTGACTTTTTTTTTCGTTTGTTTCAGAAATATGTGCAACACTACTCTGAGTCTATCTGTGCTAAACGTCCCCAATTTTAAACAGATACACCAGAGGAAATATTTTTACCTCCCTCGACCCCGAAGTGAGAAACGCATTTTTACAGCAATGGGATGCGAACCACAAATCATCAGAGTTTTAACTGTCACTCTCTCTTTTTTTCAGATTTATCCCATTTTTTCTCTCTCTTGTCAGTATTTTTTCTTCCTACTGTTTTTCTCGTCAGATACGTTTTGCAAAGTTTTCGTTACTGAAGTTTACAAGTTTTTTGAGTTTCTTCTTTTGTTAAGTAGATGTAAGACCTTACCTCGTTTCATTGTTCCCGTGAGCTAGAGATCCTTCCTGTCTTCTTTGACTTTTTTGTGTATTGATTTATCGTGTTTCCTCTTCACGTTTTTCTTCTTCCTCTTTTCACCCACTTTCTTACCTCTTGAATGACTCGTCACTTTGAAGTAACATGTAAAATTTAAGAAAAACGTTTGAGAAAGGAAATAACTTATTTCTCGAAGAAAACAAAAACATGCACATCTTCCGTTGTTCTCAATCCATTTTTCGACCACTGTCGCTTTGTGGTCAAGATTAGATCTAGATAAGATTGGAATGTTTTATAAACCTACAGTACGGTTTCAGGTGTTATCGAATATTTAATGTTTCATTGATATAAAGAATCTTAGGGCATTCCTCAACGAAAGTCCAGATGAACAACCATCACAATAAAAGTCCAGATGAAAAATCATCACAATAAAAGTCCAGATGAATAACCATCCCAAAAAGTCCAGCTTAACCATCATAATGAAAGTCCAGATGAAAAATCATCACAATAAAAGTCCAGATGAATAACCATCCCAAAAAGTCCAGCTTAACCATCATAATGAAAGTCCAGATGAATAACCATCACAATAAAAGTCCAGATGAATAACCATCACAATGAAAGTCCAGATATTTTCGAGAACTATTTCTCCTCTGGTGTTCTAAAAAATATTTTCTATAAATTTAGAAAATATCTAATTTAATTAAGTTTTGAAAATTTAAGAAAAATGAACAGATGGTTACAATGGTTTCCTTAAATTAACACGGAGATATGACCTTACGAGTTACAATGTTTTGTTAATCGTTTCAATTGTGCGACTTAAACTCCTTATTGTAACCTACAATTGTACCACTTTTAACGTATATTATTTAAAAAATGAACAATTATGAATGTCTGTTTAGCTATTCCAATCATTAGTAAGTTATATTTCATATATAAGACTGAAGTATAGTTTTATGTTTGACGGACACAAATTTTGAAAGAAAAGTTATTGCAAACCATCTTCAGGTTAAATAACGTAGTTTATATAAAACATCAGCATATCAATATTTTATAAATAATGTTGGTTCATATATTTAAATAACAATAATTTAATAACCTAAAAATTGTTTGAAAAATGAGGAATTTCAAACTTTGGTTATGAAATTTTATAATTAAATTTTAAAATAATCATAAAAGAAATAATTACCAATAAACATTTAAACGTCTTGCAAAATAATTTTTGCTTTACTAAGGAAACAATTAAGAATAAAGAACCAGCATTTCTTAGAGCTTTTGTTGTGACATCATGCTTTCCACTCAAAGAATGACTAAAGTTTCTCATACCAGTTTTTCACAAAAATGTATGTATGCAATGAATTTTTCACCACAGCAATATTTTAATAAGCTCAAAATGCATCATTAAACAGCGAGACGAAGTCCTAATTACACGACTTCTTTTTAATCTTAAGATTGCTTTAAAAACATTATGTAAAAACTTCATAATATTGAGACAAAAAAAACCAATTACGTTTTCTTGGTGAGTAACAAATTTACCTTTAGTGTTCCTGCTTGATATACTTTATGCTGTTAATAACATTCAGTATTCCAGTGTAAACAAACATGGTCGTCCTAAGGAACTGGAGAGGTTTATTTGTTGTAAGTATTAAAGGTTTCATTATTTAATTATATTTAGATAAATGCACTTATTATAGTGTTTTACTAATTGTCAGAAAAATTAGAAAACTTTCTAAAGTCAAAGTATTTTAATACTAAATATTGCTTGTTGTAACTAATTTTTTAGAGCATGGGCTATGTGCTCTCTGCCAACCGCAGGGAATCTAATCTCGGATTTTAGAGTTGCAGCTCGGGATACATTTTATTGTAACATTTGCAAAGCATTTAGATAGATATTTTTATATAAGAATGATGATAGCGGAATTTATATATATTTGTTTAATATTAAATAGACAGTCTATACGATTTTATTTTACCTTGTTTGCATCGAGAAACATATGACGATCCTTTCGTAATAAGCTGATTCGAAATTCCATATGTGATGCGTTAAAAATTCGTGCTAATGAAATATACATACAGAAGTTTGAAATGCTAACCATGTTTCACATTGCCGCGCCTCTATTTTGAATATTAATTAACTACAAGTCCTACCTTCTTTCCTCCTTATTTGTCATTCTTCTCTATGCCTTCCTCAATTTATGTGTAAGACTTTTTAGACTTTAATTTTAACACTTTGGTTTCGATAGGATTATATATACCTAGATTCCTTTTAGTATTTTATTCACTTCTCCTATTATAAAACTATATTAAGCACTTGTTTTAAAGTTGTCAGCTAAAGCAGCAGAACTTTAAAAACGGACACCCTCTCTACAAAGGACTACAAATGATAAGACCCTATTGAAAATATACTATAAAATAAACAATGGATAAAATGAAAAAATAAAATAAATATTCACTCATAACTTAGCATACTCTATTTACTCTAAAAGACTGAGTTTCTGAACTTAGCTGTAATAGATCCGTCAGCTAAGAACCATGATTACAAAGTCCGTTTCACTTAGTATCTCTTATGATATAGTTGTTGTTAAGAACAAATCTAAACAATAGGCTATCTTATGAAGGTTGACATCAGGCTAAAACGTTTATAGAATCGTATAAAATAAAACATTTATACATAGAATTAAAGACTCCAATTACAAGATAAAAACTTTAACTTCGTATCAACGATGACATACTATCGCAGTGAAGCTAGCTTAAATATTTTGATACGTAGTATCCCATCCCTCGGTAGGTCAGCGGCAAGTTTCCGAACTTTCAAAACAAAGATCCAGAGTTCTGTCCCCGCGGTGAACAGAGTGCCGGTAGCCCCATTGTGCGAATATAACAGGAGTAACAACAAGAATCTAGTATTTCCCCTGTAGTATAAAATCCAGAATCATTTCTATACATAATAATAGATAATTACAAATGAGCAAATGCTCTTCGCCAAGAACGAAATAAAATATTTACTGAAAATAAATGTCCCCCCCTCAGTGGCACAGCGGCATGTCTGCGGACTTACAACGCTAGAAACCGGGTTTCGATACCCGTGGTGGGCAGAGCACAGATAGCCCATTGTTTAGCTTTGTGCATAATTACAAACAAACGAAAAAAATGTTTAATTAATGTAACAAAAAACAAAAAACAATCGAATAGACAAAGACAATAGGCAAAAACAATAATAATACAATTATCATAATTTGTTTACTAACCTACCTAAATTAAGGATAGACTCAGGCCTCATATGAATTAATATGCGATAAAAAAGCGTCAAAGTAATTTTATAAGCTGAGAGTTAGACTGTCACATTCTGCGTAATAATATTAAAGCTTTCATGAAGTTATATTTAGATGACAGAGAGAAAAAATATATACATTTTGCTATAGCGTTTATCTGACCTTTACGACTTTGTGCTTCTAAAAATATTCTACAAAATTCACTCATGAAGTTCGCAACGTTGGCGCTGATAAAATATAAGTTTCACATCATAGCATGTATCGAAACGTAAGAAACACACTTGTACTAACTAAATGTACTGCTTTCACGCTTCATGTTTAGACTTGTTTCTAAAACGTGATCCAACAGAATTCATTCATAAAGTTTTTACCATGAAAACTTAAAAAAAAATAACCCAACAAAAATCATTCATAAAGTTCTTACCAAGTAAACTAATAAGATAACACAATAAAAATAATTTATTACGTTCTCACCACAGAAACTAATAAAAACATACCCATTCATAAAGCTATACCATGGGAACTCATAAAACAATCCAGCAAAAACCATTCATAAAATTATCTTACCACAGAAACTAACCAAAGTACCCCAACAAAAATAATTTATAAAGTTCTCGCCCCGAAAACTAAGAAAAGAACCAAATAAAAATGATTCATAAAGTTTCTCACCGCCCCCCCCCCAGTGACACAGCGGTATGTCTGCGGATTTTAGAAACCGGGTTTCGGTACCCGTGGTGCGCAGAGCACAGATAGCCCATTGTGTAGCTTTATGCTTAATTTCAAACAAATAAGCAAACAAACAAACAATTCTCACCACAGAAATTAACAGAAAAAAACAACAAAAATCATTCATAGATTTCTCACCCCAGAAACCAACAACTAAATGAAAACTAAAATTAACAGAGTGCAGGTTTATCATTTGGGTCTAGTTACCGCAAAAATACAAAATAAATCAACAACAACGCATTTCGTACTTTTGGGTCGTGAGTGAGGGTGATGGTGAAATCCATCTATTCGGTCAGACAATAGTAGCCCAAGAGTTGGCGGTGGGTGCTATCAACTAGTTGCCTTCCTTCTAATCTATCAGTTCGACAACAGGGACGACCAGCGCAGTATCTTTGCAAAAATTTCCGAAAAAAAAAATCCTCCAAAGCAACTACACTCATATAAGTTGGTTAATGTTTAAGATTTAGTGGTCTTTAAATCTCTTTTATCTTATTTAGTTTCAGAGATGCTTACCTATTGTAAGATATCGTTGAAAATACCAAAAGTCCTGTAATTTAACACAAGTGTCACGGATAAAAACATATATATATATATATATATCTAGTGCAATATTCTTTTCATCCATATACAGAGGTTAAGTGTGTTATATTAAAACTATTTTGAAGCCTCAGCCTGTCACTACATTCTGTGTCACCACGTCCCACGTCCAGTCATGGTCTATCTGACGACCGTGCACAATGAAAATAGTCCTGCAGCGTAGTTCCCATTGCAAAAGGCTCCGTCTTAAGGCTGTAATGTCCAAAGCACACCACTCATATCTCTAGCTAAAAGAAATTTAGTTGAAAACATTTCTTATGTCTAAAATACGTTAACAAGGTCTAGTAATATCGGATAACAATAAAGAATTGAGCACAACACTTTTAAAATACATACTGTGTTAATATCAAGTTACAATCAATGCAAACTCAGTTTGATCCCCTGTAGGTCTAACTCTAAACCCAGGAATTTTATGTACATAATATTACATTTGTGTCGAAATCATGCCATAAAAATGTCATTTAACTACGTGTATCTGGTATGCAATTGATACAGGAGTGAATATTGTTCTACGCCTGTTCTAGTTACTGTAGTTAAATATTTAATATACGTCTGCACAATCATAAAACGTGTCTCTGCTACCAACACTAACTATATCATATCAACAGCTACACGTTCAAAATGTATTTATGGAGTTACTCTTTTATCAAACCACACTTTTTTCGTTTTCAATTCTGGCTTCTTAAGTTATGTATAAATTGTCAGAAACAGATGCAACGAAGAGATCATTTTTTCACACTTAATTGAACATTTCTTTCCCGCAACTGAAAATAATACGATTTTCTTTAATCCAAGAGATGTTGTTGTGAATTAAACATGAAACTAAAACAAGAAGGTAGCAGTCTCTAAAATTGTAAAAACTTTCGACTAAAAGAAAATTTTCCTGTTACTAAATACTCAGCATTTTCACAGACACACACACATGAAAATATATTTATATCGTTGTGTATGCGTGTTTATGTGTGTGTGTAAAATTAGTCATAATTTCAAAAACTGGCAAAATATGTGTGATAAAAACCATAGCATAAACGTTTATGATCTTCAGATTTATATCTTGCCAGTCAAGTAACTATTATTAATCTTGTTGACGGTTTCTGTCTAAAGTATGTAGTTGGCAAAAAAACAAAACTGAAACTAATTCCTCAGTTATGATTATGGAGACCGAGTAATTGCATTGTTTTCATAATTAAACAACTAGAACTTCGTGGTTGATTCACGTCTCCCTCAGTTATACCACCAGGAACACGAGATCATAATGCACGAGCTTAATTATAACTTTTATTGCTATTACAGTTGCTTAATGTGTTGTAAGATTTACCATAATGAATTTATTCGAGCTTTTATTTACAGAAGAGGCGAAAAATATTTACACACGAGAACTATGCATGAATAACCTAATTCATAGAACAAAGCACTTCTTTCTGGATAACATCCATATAAAGTTTAGTTATCATGTTTAAATACTACGGAATTTAAATTTAGCGGGTTTTGAAACATAGCTTGTGTCAGACTTATCTAGATATTTCTAAAGAATTTTTATTGGTTTGAAAAATGTTATGTAATTTTCTTGTTTTCTATTATTCGTAGAACTTTTTTCTCTTATCTGTTCATTCTTCCATCATACTAAACAGGAAAAACGCAAATTATGCTCTTTGTCAAATAAGCTTAGAGTAGCTACGTAAGGAAGCTTTTAATTTTCTTACATAAAAACTTATAGGTATATAACCAAGAAAATATCTTACAAAATGCTTTTGGACTCAAACTCTCGCATCATTTATAACAGTAGATTCGCCGGATTAAAGATTAAATCTGGGATTTCATCTCCCTTTCGTGGTTTATTTTTCATAGCCTATTTTGAATACTAAAAGAGCTAACCTTGAGTCTCATACTCATTGTGAACTGAGCTTACCTCCAGTCTCATACTCATTATGAACTGAGCTTACCTTCAGTCTCATACTCACTGCGAACTGAGCTTACCTTGAATCTCATACGCACTGTGAACTAAGCTTACCTTGAATCTCATACGCACTGCGAACTGAGCTTACCTTGAGTCTCATACTCACTGCGAACTGAGCTTACCTTGAATCTCATACTCACTGTGAACTGAAATTACCTTGAGTCTCATACTCACTGTGAACTGAGCTTACCTTGAATCTCATATGCACTGTTAGCTTCATGATACGCGATGTTTATGTTAAAGGAAATTATTATCCATGAGCCTGTAACTTAAACTGCGAACACATCACACACTCATCTCTGGAGTAATCGTTTCAGACTGATTTGGCAGTTAATTTCCATAAATGTAATAAACCCATATAAATATAAATACCTATACACGTATAGTAACACTTCAGACTATGACTAGCTATCATATTTTGTATTATTAATAGATAAGTGTTGTTCCTGATTTTTTCTTTTACAACCAGATTAAAGAAGAATTAAATGTGCAACTTATTTCCTGTTTTCCCTTTGTCCTATATTTGGAAATATTGAAATAACACCCAGAGGACTGACTATTTCAAGGCTCGAAATGTTGGCCGTGGAATAAAGCTCGAAGCCTTACAGACGGTGACAATCGATTTACTGAGGGCTAAGTAGAGGAGAAAAAAAAATTACAGACGGAAAATGAAAACCAAACAGTCACAGGCGTCACCTTCCCAACGCCTCTTTCCCATCTTGCGAACAAAAAATGTCCGCGGGATCTAATCTTTAGTCGACATTTTACCACTGCGACTCCAAATTCAATAGACATCTAACATAATAAAATATAAGGTAAAATGAAGCTCTATAGGACCGGCAAGTGTATTCATAAGATTCAAGCTAGAACCGTATGTCCACAATATGCAGAGCAAAGCAAGAGTTGATGGGCAGGCAATGTTGTAGCAGAGATAAAGCTGATTACACTCGGAGATAAAAAAACACCAAAAAACTCCAATTTGGTAACAAGCATAAACTTGTTTTTGTTTTGTTTCTCTGCCAGGAGTCAAATCGTCTATCACATAGCTTAAATATACTTCAGTTATTGAGTTAATATACAAGTTATGTATACAATACATCTCCCTTTCTCTCCCATTTTTTTTTAACCTCCTTAATCCAACCAGGAATATTTACATACAGACTGCAAAATTTAAAACATTAGACTAAAAATTTTATAAACCTCTAAAATGATCTGTTTTTCTAGAGTGGGATTGAACGTCACATTATAACGCTTCCACGGCTGAAACGGCGAGCATGTTCAATTACGGGGATTCGAATTCGCTACCAGAAGATTGCGAGTCGAGCACCTAAACCTCCAGGCATTCTATTAAATATGTTTTTCTGTTACACACAAAAATTATGGATTTTTCACTCTCTTACAGACTTTGTTAGAGGTTTCAGTTTCATGAAAATTTGTACTCTGTGTTTGTTGTGAATTTCGCGCAAAGCTACACTAGGGCTATCTGCTATAGCCGTCCCTAATTTAGCAGTATAAGACTAGAGAGAAGGCAGTTAATCATCACCACCTACCGCCAACTCTTGGGCTACTCTTTTACCAACGAATAGTGATATTGACCGTCACTTATAACGCCCCCACGGCTGAAAGGGTGAGCAGGTTGCGAGCCGAGCGCCCGAACAACCTGGCCATGCCGGGCCTAGAACACTATTGAAAATAATTAATGTAAGATAATGGATGAGTAAATGAGCAGCCACTCAACGATCTCAACGATAAAAGGGATCAAATCCTCGACTTCCCGCATATCAAGGGTGTGTTGTGCCATACTGTATAGATAAAGGCAGATTAATAATAAAGAAATTACGTCTACCGTAAGATTCTGAGTTTGCAAATGTCGACTCTAATTGTAGTTTCGTGAAATTCAATGTTTTATATCAAAGTTAATTATCCATCCTTTGTTAAAAGTTACATTTCTTCTACATCTTTTTTAATATTAACTCAGATGTTAAAAGGATGACGTGAATCGACGTCGAGACATCCAGAGTGCCTTTTAAGACCGTTGATCGGTTTTAGAATAAATATTTTAATTGTGTACTGAACAACGTTGATCGTTTTAGTATTTTAATATTAAGTCAGATGTTAAAAGGATGACGTGAATCGACGTTGAGACATCCAGAGTGCCTTTTAAGACCGTTGATCGGTTTTAGAATAAAGATGTTAATTGTGTACTGAACAACGTTGAGCGTTTTAGTATTTTAATATTAACTCTGACAGATATCTTTGTTTTAAAGAAATGGACTCTACGAAGTTCAAAATGATGTTATACATCATAGATTTTTATAATTTTTAATCAGGTTCTGATGTTCGTGAGACCATTTAATGCAAGAATTTCGAACGATTTTCTTTTTTACCAACGAACATATTACGTTGCAAAAGAAATACCACAGCTTATTATGATACACTGGAATAGCCTTTTCACATAGATTTCAGAAAAAAAAAAGATGAGACCACTTTGTTTCTCTAGCGACTTTGGTTGACGATTGAAAGTCGTTAAATATATTTGCCATTATGTATATAATCTTTGAATGTTCTTCTTGTAAAATTGTGATTATATCTGTTTTTCCCATTAGCAAAATTTTGTTGATATTAATTACTTCTGGTTACCTTTTGTAATCCAGTCCAATCATCTCGGTTTATCGCTTAATTATTATATTTTGTTTTTTCGTTTGCTGGATTTCGCTCAAAGCTCTGATGGATTATCTGCGCTGGCCTTACTAATTTAGAAGTGATAGACAACTCTTGGGCTACTCTTTTACCAACGAATAGTAGAATTGGTCGTCACATTATTACGCCCCCTTCCCTTCGTATTCACGATTGATTATTATTAAGATAATGAATTGTCATGACATTTTTATGACGAGAAAGAAGCATTCTAGGCCTAATTCCAATGCTGGCCAGATTGCATATTAAGTAATAATTATTTAGTTTTTGTTATTCTTAATGATATACCTAACAACGCCGAATTTGAATACTTAATATGTTTTAGTCATCTGTTTTACATACTAATTAAGTTGACCTTAAAAAGTGATGCGTTTAGTGGCTTGGTTTAAAACTTAGACTTTAAAATTTAAAGGCTGAGAAAATAATAGAATGTCTCATGTTGCAGTGTAAGAAGGTTAAGATTCTTAGCTTTTGAATGTAAATGTCATATATCTACAATCATTAGCCCCCCAGTGGCACAGCAGTATGAAACCGGGTTTCGATACCCGTGGTGGGCAGAGCACAGATAGCCCATTGTGAAGCTTTGTGTTTAACTACAAACAAATACAATCATTAACACATGTTTTAATAAATATATTGAGTAGAAACGTTTGAGCATTTTAGCCATGTTGGCCTAAAAGAACAAATTTTAACTTGCTTTTGATTTTAGTTTTGATTCTCCACTAGAAAAGTCCCTTTAGAAAGACTTTTCCAAGTGCAGAGTGAAACATATGGTGACAAGAGTACACCATTAGTGGTCTGTTAATCTGACACCAAAAATAAGATAAAACAATCATGTAATGTATTGAAAATATTTTAAGTCTTAAGAATAACAAAGGTTTCGTATTCATCAAATTATATGTCAGGATAATCTCAAGTAATAACGTAAGAAGAAGGTTGTTATTGTTTTACTCTAAATGGTCTTCTACAATAAGTTAAAGCTACTTGATTGATTAACTTGTAAAAACATGTAAGATAGCAAACAATAAGTGACTAGTGAAGGGTTATTTTGATGTAAAAATAATTTAGGTTTCACTTTTATATATTCAAACTTAATGTGAAAAACAAATTGTTCTTTGGACAGCCACGTTGATGCTTGGTTAAATTCATTTATTTCTTTCATATACTTACAGGGTTATTAATAGGCTCATTAACATTATCTGTAGACGAAAGCGGAAAGTAGCGTGGATTTGATTTGGAAAATTCTCATTCATTTCACCGATAGCTGGTGTTATGGGTGAGACGGTATAATCCTTTATGTTGTCAGCTTGTCAATGCCATCATCTAAGGACGTTTCTTTCTACATACATAATGGTTCTATATTTTTTCGTAGTTAATTATTTTAAGTTTTAAAGAGTAAGATTCACTAAAATTCCCGTGGAACGAATCAATCATATTCCTTCTAAATCAGGAGAGATTTCATTATAATTATGAATAGTCGTTTGTATCTCAGAAACAGCATGAAATAATTACCTAGAGGTGGAAATATGTAAAAAAATCGGTTGAAATATTATTATAACAATTCATTCTAGAGTAGAAATCATACCTATGATTTTTTTCCTTATAAACGAGTGTATTTCAATCTTCCATTGCTAGTCAATGAATACTAATATGATTTTAAAAACTCAGTCATAAATACATATCTTTTTTATATAAAGCTGATTTAAAATAAAAAAAATATTCAGTTGTTTTATTGTAATAGCTCACTCCATAAAAACAAAACAATAGTAAGTATTTTATTATTTAAACTAGTTGCTGATAACGTCTGAGAAAATCGGAGTGAATGGCGTAGATCGACTAAGCTTCCGTCAAAAATATTTAACTTTAAGCCTAATCGTCCTTTTAACTTTGTACTTCCAGGTCAACAAAAGTACAAATGATGGTTGTCAGCCAATCTTCTAAACCTCTCAACATCCAAGTCAGGAAAAACAACATTAAACAGACTAAAGAGTTCAAATACCTTGGCAGCATCTTCTCGAAAGAGGGAAATATGGACCTAGAGTTAGAAACATGATGCCACAAAATGGCGCTAGCAATATCAATGGACACTAAACGTGAACTAATAAATACAATATTCATTCCATCCTTTTTTTGCTAATATAAGAGGAAATGAACAGAATATCAGAACATATGAAATAAGGTCCATGTGCACAGTAGTAAATATTACACGAAGGAATAACATCAAGAATAAAAGTAAAATATTTGTGGTTGGAGTGATTCTACAACACGCAGAAAAACAGAGGATCAGATGGTTTGACCAACCAACCAACACCTAATAACAGCCGGCTCTCAGGAAACACAGGAAAAAAGGGGTCAGGATAGCGATGGGTGGATGGGGTTTCTGAAACTTTGCACTGACATGGCATCATCATCACGCAGGCTACCAACTTCATCCGGTAATATATTTTTACATTCTCCTGTGGAGCCACTAAGCACAAACTACCGATAAAACAAAACAAACTTTCAAGACTATTACCATTAGTAGTATAAAATAAATTTCAGCAGAGAAAAAAAAAGAAAAATATTATCACAGGTATTTAAGCTCAATTTAATTAAAAATAAGCTTCTTTGTACTTACTGTTTTTATACTTTCCGATGGCTCAGCAGTAAGTCTGGGGGCTTAAAACGCTAAAAATCGGGTTTCGATATCTTTCGGTAAACAGAACATTTATGGTACATTGTATAGCATTATGCTTCACAAAAAACAAACCTGACCATATTAATTATTATGTGTAAAATGAATAAGCAGGATCACAGGATGTCAAGTTTGCTGTTCTTAAACTTATAATTAAACACACTATAGCATATGCGCGTTTAGTTTAAAAAAAAACGGAAAACATCGGACGACATTCTAATCATAAAAAAGACACATCATCGACTTTACACAGCATATTCACTGTTTTGTGAGTTTGAAACTCGAACATACAGACGTATAAATGCAGATAAGTAAAGTAGACAATAGATTTTTTGTGTGTCTTATATATTTAACTTTCTATTTTAAAGTATAACAACTCGTTCGAAAATTGATTAATATTTTATCTAACTGCTACATTATTAAAGTTTAGTTTAGTTTAGTTTATAATTATGCACAAAGCTACACAAGGGCTATCTGTGCTCTGCCCACCACGGGTATCGAAACCAGGTTTCTAGCGTTGTAAGTCCGCAGACATACCGCTGTGCCACTGGGGGGCGACATTATTAAAGAGTTACTTTTACATGTCTTACAGCCTACCCACAGAGTGAAACCATATTTTCTTATCAATCATTTTATTACAGTTTCTGCTATGAAATATTTACAATGAAATCAAAATGCATATGAAGTAACTCATAGGATGTATACATCTCATTTATAACTTACCTATTTTCTGTTAATATCAAACTGTCAAACTTTATTTTCTCAATAACATTTCACTAAAGTTAGCAATGGTTTAGTAAATAAATGTTTGAAAACTAATAGTACACATTACCATATATATATCCATCTTTATGTCTGTCGTTTCAAGTGTAGTATCTGTTATATTTTCTGGTTGGATGTTTTAAATGAATGCGAACATTTTTAAAGAAACGAATAATTGTTTTTCTGTTTAGTTGAGTTACTGAACTTATGTTGGAGAAAATACTTACAAACAAAGCAAAATATAACAGAAAAATAAACGATTAATGAAGCTATAACTGAAGTATTAATAAAAAAACATTATAAAGTTTTTTAAGTTACATTTTGACAACCTGATATTCCTCTGTCACTATAAAGTCGTTTTATTACTAAAGTTTGAAACATTTTTATGGTTTGTTGGAAATTTCGCGTAGTAATACTCGCGCTAGCCGTCCCTAATTTAGTTAGCCAACACCGCCCACCGACAACTTTTGGCCTAGTCTTTTACCAAAGAATTGTGGGATTAATCGTTACATTGTAACGCCCCAGCTGCTGAAAGGACGAGCACATTCGGTGAGGGGGCTTAGAACCCGCGACCTGCAAATTGCGAGCCCAACGCCTTAACTACGAAGCCATGCTAGGCCCGAAAATAGTTCATGAATTGTGAAAAGAAATCACTTTACGTGATAAATGAACTTTTAATGGTCAGTGCTCCTATTCATGTCATCTGAGTTACTTATTCGATTTATTTCAACTTGAAAACTTTCTCAAAAAAGGATTAATAGAATGGCACATTGATATCTGTTAGTAACATTTATATCAGCACAACCGTTTTAATGTTATCCTTGGCTTCCAAAAATGTCGCTTTATTAACTCTAAGATCTTCTAGCTTAAGTAAAGCGACTTTACAAGGCTTTTATTACTGACAGACAGCAAATTCCTAGAAAAGTGAAATAGAGAGTTTGTAAAATAAGGATAATTTACCAGTAACTTGGTTTGCTGTACGTTTTTATTAACACATCTCTTATTATGTTTCATTAGTTGATGACGTCATTAGGAAATCTAGGGGTGAAGTGTGCACATTTCCTCCTTATAGAATAAAAATTTTTCACAAAGAGTAGAAACTAGGAATTTCAAAACATTCTGTAAATTAGGCTATTGTTGTATATAATACAGGCACGAGCTGGACGGACTACTTTTTTTTCAAAAAGCACCCAAAATATAAGTATTTTCACTCAGTTATTTTTAATTTTGTAAAGTTTGTAAAAAGTGCAAGAAAGCTAAAAGATTTACAATTAAAATAGTAGAAACTGTAAAGTGTTTAATCAGTCAATTAAAAAAATATACGGTTGATAGAAGGTATCATTTTTATAGTGCTCAATATCGAGAAAGGAAAGTATGAAAAGAAGCATATTTGGAAAATGAAACTGTTTTTAGTTTCTTTCAAAGCGAAACAGTAAAAGAAAGTGAAACGACTACCAGTAGAACGAGTCAAGTGATATTAATGCTAAAACTAATAAAAAGAGTATGCTACAACTTTTTGCTACTCTGTCTCACGAATGGAAGAATCCATAGCTTTTAATGACAAAGGGAATTATAAAGATTAAAAGCAGAGAGAAAGCAAAAATACACGTTTATTTGATTTGTTTGATTCAACTGAATGTCCAAACATCTATTCACAAGTGCGGACAATGACCTTCCCAAAGTTGAGAAGGGAAGGAAGTTCTGAACAATTTACTACACACGATAACTTGTTAATGGAGAAGAAGAATCAAGAAAGACAGTGAGTTCAATATTTGGTCTCATGCGATTTTGTGTTGTTGTTGTTGTTCTTTTCTCTTAACTAACTCCTTACTGGCGTTCAACACGGATCAAAGAACTGTACAAAACTTGTCAGAGCAACTTATATGTCGACGTAAAAAGCCGCCAAATAATTTGGATGAATTTTAACGACAGAAAGTATTAGAACTCTTACTGAAAATGATGAAACTATCAGTACGGAAAATCTGGGCCTGATTAAACAAGAGACGAATCATTGGCTAGCTGTAATTGAAATACTTATTGTCTTGATAACAGTTCATGGGATTCTAAACTAATGCTCTTCGCGTAAGTCATGAGAGACTCTTTAAAACTGGAAATTAAAATTTTCTGTTTTGTCTGTGTAATATTGGGCTATGTTTGATTCTTAGGATAATTACATCATGAGAGATTCATAAGCACTATCTGGAAAATAACATCCAGAATCAGTTGAGTCAATTGCTGTTAACTACAGCCATGTATTACTCGATTGTGCCTGTTGTGCTCCATATACAAGCCATACAGAACAGATGAGAATGATTGTTCGGCTTGTCACAGATGCTGAAACACCTGTGACTAAAGATGGGGAGGTCAGCGTCAGCCAGTATTTTCTCAGATTTTTGCCACTAAAAGACTCGGGTATAGTGCGGTATGACCAAAGTTGTTCTGGAAATGGTATCATGCCTGAAATATTTACGAGGATATGACAGCGGAGCCAACATGCAAAGCAAGACCAAGGATTTTCAAAAAATATACATAGAGAGAGTTGGAGACGTAAATCTAGATTTTTTTATCATGTCTGTAGAAGAAATATTTCAGAAATTACAATTTCTTTTTCGTTAGTAGCTCTATGGAATTTATTAGTCAAAACGTTTTTAAGAGGTTTTTCATTTAAAAGCCATATCTAGTCTAATTTGACCAACTACAAAGAAATCACCAATAGTTGAACAGCAAAAAGAAGTACATGTTGCCTTTATAGACATTTGCTTGTTTCACAAATTTTCGAAAAACTACAGAAGGACTATCCATAATTTTAAAGTCAATTACCAACAGCACCGACCATCAACTCTTTGGTCTATCTGATCGAATAGTGAGATTTTGACTGTCACTCCTATAATGCACCAACGGAACAAAGTGCGTAGCACATTCTGCGGCAAATGGGATGTGAACCATGGAAATGCAGATTCACAGTAAGGCACACTAACTACTAGGTCACACCTGATTCTGCTACGTAGAGCAATATGTGATTGTTTGTTCGTTTGTAGTCAAGCGCATTGGGCTATCTGTGCTCTGCCCACCACAAGTATCGAAACGCGGTTTTTAGCAATGCAAGTCCTCAGACATACTGCTGTACCACTAGGGGGGGGCAGCAATATTTGAAAAATTCCCATTAAAAACTATGACCAGTCTTATTTAAACAATTAACAGATCAAGACATATAAGCTTGTAATACAAATGTAGTTAATCAATTTATTCCCACTGACACTAGTTTTAAGATATATCGAAAGTGGACGCAGTAATTTAAGCAGAGTTCCAAGGTTCTTTGAAGTGCTTCGAAAACTGGGCCACTCACGTTCACAAGCTACAGGAATGACAATCTTAATTTGTTATTTTTTGCTCACTGGAGATTTTTTTGTGTCTTTGAAGATCGTTAGCAGTTTGATGACTATAAAGAGAATTGATCGATGCAAGAGATTTGCCTCAAACAATTCTCAGGAACTTATAACAAGTTTGGACACTTTTAAAACATAATTTGTCGAAATGCATCACCATAACAACTGAAACGTTTGTTGTCTTACCACCACTGAAATTATACGAAGGGTCACGGAATCTTCAACCACGGTGGTGAGCAAATGACCTTGTTGAATGAAATTCATAACGGATCCTTGAGATGCTAATTTTCATTCAATATGAAGATCAAAACCTATCTATTATTTAGTTTCCTAATATTTATTTTTTATAAGCCTTCCCGGATTGTCGGGATTAATTTACCAACAGACAGGAAATGGAAAAAGGGATCTAGATATTGAAACCTAATTGAAGCTTCAAATATGTAAAATTTATTTTCATATGTTCATATCTATCTTTAAGAAATTAATTTGGTACACTGTATATTACTTAAAAATAGTTAGTTTTTGTTTTTATTTTGTGTAGCATCTGCCCCCCCCCCCAATTTGAAACGACTATTTTTCTAATTTTGGAGGGTACTTCCGAATTTGATGTTTGACATTGTTATTTATCTCCATCTGAAGCACGAGTACTGCGGTAAAATATGTGCAACAAGCAAAAATACCCGTCCCCAGTGACGGTAAAAGTTTAAGTTAATTTATCATTTAAATTATTTCATGGAATTTATAAAGGTTAATTGTGTTGTACTCTTGGTTTCACTCAGAGCCAAGGCTTTGAGCTAGTTATACTGCCCTCTACGGAAAGTAATTGTTGAACATTTCAGTCATGCTAAGAGCCACTCAACAATAACATACGGTAAATCTACATTTTTATTCCTAAAGTTACGTCACATTTTGAAATGTGAATGATAGTGTGATTAATTCCTAACAAGTTAGTGTAGAATATCCTAACATTATTCATGCCTGTTCTTCCGTCGTTTCAAAAGTGAATGTTGAGCTGTGCCTGGATGCGTAGCTTTTCAAACGCAGCGGTAAGCGGCCGCACCCTGGTTCGCAATATGTTTAAGATTAAAATAGCAACTAAAGATTTTAAAACAATAGACAGCTTTTAATAAATAGACGAAATAAAATGATAATCAGAGAAACCTAATCAAAAACAATAATTTTTGCAAGGATTTAGAGGATTCTGACTTTTTGAAATAAAAATAATCAATTCTAATAAAGCATTTAGTATTTTCAACCTGAACGGCATCATATGAGGTATCAAACTTCGGCATAGCCTTTCTAATTTAGTGTTTGAAATTTCTGATTAAGGAAGGGCAATTAATCAGCTACACCCAGACCCAAAATTAACCTAATTATATATTAACTATAACTTCCTCAAAGAAGAAAATGCGGAACGTGTTCAGTAGCACGTCGCGACTCAAAACATGAACTTTCTGACACGCACCCCGGCACGCTAACTATTTAACTACGTAGTAAGAAGAGGCTATTAGCACGTTAGTAAATAACACTGCTGATGCTAATTAACATTCGAAGTATTACAACATTCAGTTATTTAATACACAGGAAGTTTAAAGAAGAACAATAAAAAATTTTGTTGTTTGTAGAACACAAGAACTGCAACTGTTTGTTCATGTACGTTCACAGACAGAAACACTGAACACTTCGTAGGATTTTGCTTGTTTTACGTTAAAACTCAAAGGTTCAAAATGTGCTATTTGCGATACGCCCACTGTGGCTATCGAACCCCATTTTTAGCGTCATAAAATCATAAAATTAGCGCTGATCCATCAAAATGTAACTAAGATACTCCAATTATAAGTCTAATCTATATTCTGTGAATACCTTTTTATGTTAATGTTATCTAACAATCTTAACATAATATAAGGATAGTTATTCGTTGAAATAACTAACTTTACGGTTTTATCTGCACCTTATCCATTGTGCATCAAGATTCTGTTACTCAAAGGAATGTAAGTGCTCTGTAAGTTGCTAACTTCTGCACATAACGTGTTTCCCTTAGAACCAGTAATGACCAACATTATATCACGCGTTGGTTTCAGTTTACGCGCTCCTCTTCTTCCTAACTCTCACTCAGCAGTGAGTATAGGTCTTATTGATTTACTGAGATTAACCTCATTTTATTCATTTCTGTCTTCCACTTACCCATTTAAACCTGATGACTGTCTTCTCGCGTTGACGCTGTGGTTACTTGGCCCGCTCCAGGAATAAAAAAAAATAACTTCCTGGTTCTCCAGTTCTTCTGAATGATCGTAAAGTTATTTAATTCAAGCAAGTATTTGTTTGGTTATTTTAGCGAAAAGCCCCACGATAAGCTATATGCGCTCTGTTCACCGCGGGGAATCTAACCCTGGATTTTAGCGTTGTAAATCCATAAATGATCAAGAACTCAAGTAAAAATGATAATATTAATAGCAAATATTTGATGTTAGAAATAAAAATAAATAATATTGTGTTATTAACCCTCACCCTAATTCTGATTTGTAAAGTACTTAAATATAATTGTTAATATTATATCATTCACCTACTTAATCTTGCTCACATCATAACAGTTATAGTTTATGTAATTGATGATGAAAATAGCATCTTGACCACTATGATATCTTTCGTATTCCATCCGGCCTTATGAGCCCTGTATTAGACGAAAAGCCTGTTCAGCACTGGATATGGCATATATATTCAATGTATTTCACATATTATTGCATATTCTTCTTTGTTTTTATTGATACGTTCCTAGCATTAAGTGAATGCAGCAGTTAAATTTCATTGGATACAACAAAACCTACACAAGATGTAAGCTTACTGGACATATAAAGATATTTATTTTTTAAACACAAGTGCCGGTAGTGCATATTTAAAGACATTTACGTTTCTAACGGTGTCATGAAAACATATAGCTAATCAAACTTCAAACATTGTTATCTGTATCTTTCTGTTGCCTTAGCTCAAACGAAATTACATTACTTTGAATAAACGTTCATTTTACTTGAGGGCTTGTAAGCTGTATTAATTCACGTTGTATGTGAATTTATTTGTTTGTTCTTGAGCTAACAGGACCAATCTTGCAGGCAGACTAGGGATGGAGTGGGGTCTTATGTATATAGCGTATACCCTTACCGAGGGGGTCTAGGCGCCCTCTGAAGGCCACGCATGCATGGTGAGTATCTAGGAGTATATTTACAGGGTCGATAACTTGTATCTCGTATCGGATTTCGTGTTCCTGGCCCCCATTGGAATCCCGGGGACACACTTTTTGAAATCGTGTTTATACCCTCTATCACAAGCTAGCGGGATCACGCGTGCTCAGGAACCATGAGCGGTTGTTATTTTTGGTCGGGTACGGCCCCTCCTGGGATACCTATAGAACTAACTGGGAATAATTAAGGAGCTTAATCGGAACACTGGAACCTCTATGGATCATAATCTATGACTCATGAGGAGACTTTGAGCCCTGATGTGGAGCTTAAATCATTCATGATGTCAGAAAAACACGTAGGTTCAAGAAATATTGATACAAAATGATAAAAACCCTATAACCCGAGCTTTTACGAAAGGTGGACCTATGTTCTTCAGGGGCAAACTGAATTTATGTTTAAATCAATTAGTGTAAGCAGATTATATAATGCAACGAAGAATAATGACGAAATACTATAGCCCTAAACTCTTACAAAATGTATTTTTACTTACCCTTATAAGGACAAAAAGTCTTATGCTAAAAACACTTACTGTACGATCCTTTCTAACGCATTCTAACTGAATTCTGTAAAAAGAATCATTCTCTCTCATAAGATGGTTGTTGCTGACGGATTTATAAAACAACAAAAGCAAAACGGTTGAGTTTGAGTAGCAATGTTATGTGTAAAACGCATCCTATTGCTGCCCCTCACAGACAGATTTCTTAACATGTCGTTAACGATTGATTTAGTTCTTAAGTATCCTTTTCTTCATTTCACCTAACACGCTTCATGATGACCACTAAGTTATTTGGCCCACGAACACGTGTTGTTTCCCGCCAAACTTCTACGACTTTCATTTCGCCGCCAGCTTTATCAGTTTTCGTTGTCAATTTCATGAGCACTTCTCGCCGAAAAACAAGTGCTACGCGATATATACTGGATGCAATATCGCAAGGTAATTACAAATTCGATAGCATTTCTTCTTCTTAAGACAAGTGTTTTTTGTTTGTTTTTTGTCCAGAAGGGTAATAACGTTTTGTTTGTTTTGTTCGATTTGTAAATTCGAAACGTTTTATGGTACACTTTCCGTTGAGCACATCTGGGCGCAGGCGTCTTTTGCTATGGTCTTTCCATCATTATTACAAACAGTACACCTAGTAAAAGACCACAATAAACGAAAACGCTTAAAGTAATTTCTTCTTTGGAGCTGCAATAGTTTAACTCAAGAGTTTCATTTGATTCTTCGAATTATGTTTGGAATTTCGATTATTTGTAATTTTAAATCCACGATTTTATATTATTTCATGTTTTCATTAATATGAGCGACAAACAGAAATAAAATACACTTGTTTTATGATAACAAACAACGATAAAATATTATACTAAAACCTAAATTTCTATAACCTAGCGCATTACGTTGTCTGTCATATGTAGAGAAGTAATTTAGTGCCCTTCAGATAGGATGGTTAGCGAAAAATGAAAGACATAATACTTGAACAAGATTGTTTTAAAACTACGTGAGAAACATAACATAGCGCGCTACCTGGATTTAGATATCAGTAACATTAATCAAACATTCAAGCTCAAAAGCCTCCCAGTAGCACAGCGGTATGTCCACGGACTTACAACGCTAGAAACCGGGTTTCGATATCCGTGGTGGGCAGAGCACAGATAGCCCATTGTGTAGCTTTGTGCTTAACTTCAAATAAACAAACAATCAAGTTCAAAGATATCAACAAAACTGACACTTTCAACTTTGAAGTTACAAGTTTTCCGATTCCAAATAAGTTATATCAGTGTTTACTACTCACAACAAATAAGTTATACTAGTGTTTACTACTCACAACAAATAAGTTATATTAGTCTTTACTACTCACAACAAATAAGTTATATTAATGTTTACTACTCACAACAAATAAGTTATATTAGTGTTTACTACTCACAACAAATAAGTTATATTAATGTTTACTACTCACAACAAATAAGTTATATTAGTGTTTACTACTCACAACAAATAAGTTATATTAATGTTTACTACTCACAACAAATAAGTTATATTAGTCTTTACTACTCACAACAAATAAGTTATATTAAGTCTTTACTACTCACAACAAATAAGTTAGATTAATGTTTACTACTCACAACAAATAAGTTAGATTAATGTTTACCACTACTCACAACAAATAAGTTATATTAATGTTTACTACTCACAACAAATAAGTTATATTAGTGTTTACTACTCACAACAAATAAGTTATATTAGTCTTTACTACTCACAACAAATAAGTTATATTAATGTTTACTACTCAAAAGAAATAAGTTATATTAGTTTTTTGAAAAAATGATTCTAGCAACGGGATATATGGCAAAATGTTTTGCAAGACAAAGACTGAAGTTAAAAATATCTTCAACAACTAGCATTTTTATTGAGGTGTAAATGAAATAAGATAAAAATTCACAGAACTGGATTGCAATATTAAGAACAAGAAAGTGGAGTATCAACTTGAGAAGACTAAAGAGAATATACTGAATATTGTAATTCGACAAAATAAGAAGTTTTATAGCCGAGAAAGAAAAAAGAGTGTATTTAGCTCTAGCTAAGGAAATGAATGAAGACTGGGAATGAAGAATGGGAAAGGAAGTCGTGGATAAATACACAAAAAATATTGCTACATGTAAAACTATGTTGAACAAAAAGTTAAAAACTTTATTAATTCAGAAAAAAGAAGTGAATGAAGAACATTACAAACTATATTCATTGCCAGATATGTACAATAGTTTTTTTTAAATAACCTAAAGTCATAAATAAATCTGATTTAACACTAAATGATAAACAGATTGATGTTTTAAACAGAGGTTTAAATTTCTCAGTTGATCCAAATAAAGGTTTTAAAAAAAGATATCATAACTGAAATTGAGACTAACTTGAAAAATTAAATGATGAAAAAGTGTATATTATTAAAAGTGAATGTTGCACTTTATTAAATAATTCTAAGTTCAAAAATAATAATAAAAAGGACTTGAAAATTTAAAGGAACAGGATGCTGTCATTTGCAAGACTGATAAAGGGGGACAAACTGTCATTCTTAATAGAAATTATTACGATTCTAAACTTGAAGACATTTTGAAAGAAGGTCCGTATGAGAACACATAAACTTAAGAGTTGTATAACTTAAACACCTTATGAAAAGCTAAGATCAATTCCCAGTAACGTTATTTTACCTAGATTATATGCCTTGCCTAAAGTTCATAAGATTGGTAACAATTTCAGGCCTATTGTATCTAATATTAAGAGTTCAACTTATAATGTAACAAAATTTATATCTAAAAAATTCTCATTTTTAAGTGATAAAAATAAATACTCAATTAAGAACTCGTTTGAATTTGTGGAAAGAATTGAGCATATAATTTTAGATCAAAAATATATATTGGTGTAATTTGATGTTGTGTCAATGTTCACGAAAGTACCTGTGAAAAATACTATTGAATGTTTTGGGAAGAAACTGAAAGAAAATAATAATTCAGTCTTAGAAGCAATGAATATAATTAACCTGGTAGAAATATGTGTTGAAAACTCATTTTTCCAAATTAATAGCAAAGTTTATAAACAGAACGAGGGTTTAGCTATGGGTTCTCCTTTATCTCCATTATTGTGTGATTTATTTATGGACAGTTTTGAAAGTGAAGCACTAGAAACAGCAGATAAAAAACGTGAAATTTGGTTAAGGTATGTAGATGACACATTTTTGATTTGGCTGTATGGTAAAGATGAACTAGCTAATTTTGCTAATTACCTTAATAACATTGATAATTCTATAAGATTTAATTATGAAGTTGAGATCAATGGTTGTTTATCTTTTTTGGATGTTTTAGTGAGTAAAAATAAGGATAAATTGGAAACTACCATTTATCGTAAACCTTTCTCTGTAATCATTCCGCTACATCAACAATCTTGTCACACTACATCTAAAAACCTATGTTTTTTACTCTTATGTGAACAGGATATTAAAATTATGTTGTAAACAGGATGATATCAATAATGAGTTATTGTTAAATAAGCACATAGCAGTGGAAAGAGGTTTTAATCCAGATGTTGTTGACAGAGCTGTCATAAAACTAAAAAACAGGGATAAAAATATTACGTTAAAACCATTTGCTGAAAAAAGCAAGAAAGAATGTTTAGTACTATCATTTATACCTGGTTTATCTTGTCAAATAATGAAAAAAAATTAAAAAGCAAATAAATATTTTTCCGATATACAAACCGATAAACAAAGTCAGCGAAATTTTTAATACGACTAATGATAAAATTGATTTAATGGAAATATTTGGCATATATAAAATATTATGTGAATGTAAAAAAGTTTATATAGGACAAACTAGACGAAATTT
>NW_013665902.1:616630-630354 GCF_000517525.1 Limulus polyphemus
GAATAGTAAAAAAGTTTATATAGGACAAACTAGACGAAATTTAAAATTCAGGCTGAATGAACATAAAAGAAATGTTAAAAATAATAATATTACTATTTCACCTTTACCAGAACATGTTAGTGAAACTAATCCCACAATTCAATGTAAACACAACCTGGAAATGTAATTGGTATGAATATACGTGAATCTATTGAGATAATTAAATGTAAAAAAAAGTGAATTTAAATTATTGAATAAGGATGATGGACCTGGTGAAAATGTTGTCAGCAGATGGCGTGAAATTCTTTAATATGTAAATTGGTGTTTTGATAACTGTATAAATAGATGTTATTTTTGCAAAACATTACACTCCTGAGGATGATGCAGTAGTATATGTTGAAACATGTAGAGTGTATGAGATTGTTTTCCAGCTCATCTTATTAGCTACAATAGAATTCGTTCAACATTACAAGACTTCTTGTACAGAACTAGTAAACTAACTCGTATTTTTGTAAGAATTCAACGGTATTATTGCTATTAATTACGAGTTTCAATGTTTTACAGAATATCACGCCCTTTCATAAACTATCACATCTATACTTGACTTCCTTTAGAAATTGTTTAAGATAATAGCGAACCGCTTTAGTGTATTGACCACCATTAGTTTAAAGTCTTATTATAAGGAAATTCACCGTTTTAAATATCTCCTCAATAAGTCATCAGGACTCTACAATATTATACAGTGTTTCCTTTTATAGCAATATCTATGCAGTTACTAAGCAACAAGTTCTAATCATTTCTATAAATACCATAGCAAAAAGTTTCAATTTTCTTGTTCTTTTTTCTTCTGTTTCTTTTTTTATTACATGATAACTCAAAAACCAAAACAATGGTGTCAACCAGTTTCGCTGAGGTGACATAGTTTCAAACAGAGCTTTTATAAGTATTATTAACTAGTAGTAACTTAAGAAAAAAACAATCACAATTCTAGTGTAAACAACGTTATCATTACCCCTTGAAGCTCGCCTTTGTACATAAATTTTGTGTTCTTACTTACTTATAAGGTGGACAAGTTTAAATACAGGGTGAAACAGGAATTATCAGCCAATAATAGATAAACAATAAATATTACAGTTGGAACCTCATTGTATTGCGAACTTGGTTATAAACACAACCCTTCTATGTCTATTAAAACATTGCTTTAAAAAAAACAAGTAAAGAAACATTTTTCAAAAATATAAGTAAATGTAGGGATGGCTAATATCAATCTTTCAAAAACAATGCAAACAAGATAGTAGGGATGACATTTGCATCATCCCTACATAATAGCACAGACAAGAGTTAAGATGTAGCTATATATAATATAACTATTAAATCGCAATTGAGTCTAATTCATCCTATGTTGTTTGTTAACATTCCACTACACTGTGTGCCTGTTCTATTATGTAGGAATGATACAAATGCCATCCCCACTATCCTGCTTGCATTGTTTAGTTAATACTAGTTGATATAACAGTTCCGTATATGTTATAAAACTACGTCATTAGTTAAATTACATTAATTTTTACTAATTACTTTATTACCATATTTACAATTGTTGTAACTTTTCTTTCTAAGTCTTATAATTATTGCTGAACTTTCTCGAAGCTCGTTACATTTACTTTTCGGTTTTCATTGTTGCCTGAGTCATGTGTTTTGTTAAGTGACAAAAGTTAGTGAAAGCTAGTAGTTATGTTAGGCATACCTTATAGTGTGTTGTTTTCTTTATATTACATTTGACATTGTTATATTTTAAGCTCCCGCTCAATAGTCTAACTATTGATTATACCATTCAGATAGTCACTTAATTTCGTATTTATTATTTTATATCTTCATAAACTAGCGTAACTATTCTGCTACTTGACTCCACACGCAAACAGTTGCATGTGTCTTATGAATTTATCTCAGATGACAGGTTCCTCTGAAGTAAACCTGCTAGTGTTTATATGTTCCTTAAGTAAGGTATACTCTATAATTTATTTATCACTTTCACTATCATTATTGGTTAGAATGTTTAATATGTAATCTATTTGTATAATAAGTTTATTTTTGAGATTGCCTTGCATTGTTAGCTTTATATATGGATTTAGTGCTAACCTAAATCTCCTAAGCTGGCCGAATCTCGCGAGATATTATTGAGTTCACGGCCAAGAATGTCGTTAATATAATAACATAACATAATGTTTTGGGACAACATGGGACCTATTGGTCCATCTCTGCTGCTCCATCCTCCAAACTAAACTAAAACTATTAATTAATTAATTTTTTAAAAATCTTAAAGTCGGACCTTATCATTCATATACTTATCAAGTTTTTTCTTAAACTCATTTAAATTTGCTTCCTCAACATTCGAAGGCAACCCATTCCAAAGGCCAACCACCCTGTTAGAAGATGACTCCTACCTTGCCAAAATGTGTACTTGTGTCCATAGTCCTGCTATTATCACTGTTAAGTATGAATAAAGATGATACATCAATTCCCTTTACAATCTTAAACACCTCAATCAGATTCCCCCTAACTATTCTTTCTTCAAGAGAAAACAGACATTTCAACCTCTCCTCATATGACAACCCCTCCATCCAAGGCAACATTCTAGTAACCCTTCTCTGAACCCTTTCCAACAATTCAATGTC
Source organism: Limulus polyphemus (assembly GCF_000517525.1). Classification (NCBI taxonomy): domain Eukaryota; kingdom Metazoa; phylum Arthropoda; class Merostomata; order Xiphosura; family Limulidae; genus Limulus; species Limulus polyphemus. The sequence goes on from NW_013665902.1 coordinate 619,282, forward strand.
TTTCCTAAGGTAAGGAGCCCAGGATTGAACACAATATCCTAAATGTGGCCTAACCAGTTACCTATACAATAAAATTATAACCTGTATTCAATATTTCTGTAGATGCAACCTAAAATCCTCTTTGCCCTACAGCGAGGGTACCCAACTAATGAAGCAATTAGTAAGGAAATTATATATAATTAGCTATACCCATTACTAGTTGGATATTTATTTTCGCTCTAAGTTGGTAGCTTGCTCTGATTGGTAATTAATATTAGTAAAGCAGGGTTTTGCTTTCTTCAGTCTGAATAAGACTAAACCCAGCTTACTTCATATTATCTCAGTATAAATTTCCCCTACTACTTCAATTTTCTTGGAGGAAATTTATAATTTTAGAATTGGTTTACTTTATATAGTCCGTGACTGTCATAACACGATTTTACACTTTAAACGTTAGTCAAGCCCGACTTTATTCATTTATTCACTAATTCGTCGGGTTCGAACGTCCAGGGTATTAGACGATTTACGTCACTGCCTGCCCTATGGGTAAATACTCGGGAAATAAAACTGTTGAAGTAGTTAGCATTTCGCTTTTGATTGACTCAACTACAGCGTGGAAATATTAGTTGGAAGTGAGGTGCGTCGAATTTGATCTTTTTCGCTTTCTTTCTTATATTTTACATTTGATAGGGGTGAATATTTTATTTTGTCTCTTGGTATTTCTACTTCACAATAAGCAGAGACACCTGTTTTATACATATGATCGAATTACGCCTTAAATTGTAACGTCACTGACATTTGTGACAGAGGTAGTGTTAGTAGCACCATTTTTGATTGTACTTTCATTGTTTTATAGCTACTTTTTATTGAACTTAATATTTTAGTTTCTGAGTTTCAGCTATCCTTTTCTCACAGAGACCAGGCCGTTGAAAGTTTATCAGTTTTCTAAATAAACTGGAAATAGAGTGTTCAACTCCAATAACGTGTAAATGGCCAAGTAAGAGACAACTAATTCTGTACAACTGAGTAGAGATAAAAAAAAGCAGCATCACCCACCGCCACAATTGTTTTTTGTTTTGTTTTTTCGGCTTTGAGCCAACAAAAAAGATTGGCTGACACTCTTTTAACGCACCCACAGCTAAAAGTTTTAAACATGTTCAGCGTCATTGCAATGCCAACTTTGGACCTTCCGATACGCAGCCTGGTATGCTAACTACTAGGGTCACGTTGAGTCACGTATAAATGTTACAGATTATCGTGATCATCCATTTCAGGTTTTATCAAAACAGTACCGGTTTTTCGATACAGTGACGTGATTTAATTGTGACTTTTGTTCATCACAACCAGATTTACTTTCACACCTGAAATTTACAATTAGTTGTTCAAGAAAAAGTAATGACGAAAATGTTAATCTCGGAAACAAAGTGACATGGAAAGCTTCAAGCTTCCGACACTCGTGAATATCTAAAGCAGAATGTTTTATTACTCTGAAATTACAGCTGAATTTATTTTACTAATATGCCTATTAATATGGTTTTTATGCATGTTTGTAGAATAGACTTATTATTCACTTTTAATTTAAGTATAAGAACTTCATAGCTTTATATATATTTAAAAAATCAATTTTTCTATCTGTTTTTGGTGTGTGGGTGTGTTTTTCAATTTGTTTTTGTCTTCCCGTTTCTCAATTTTTTTTGTCTGCCTGTTTGTTATTCTGTCTGACAGTCTATGTAAATGTGACGTTAATATATTTACCACGAACAAGTTTATTTTCAACATTAAATTCATTGAATTTTGCAGTTCTACATTTATACGTCAGGCACGTTTTGTAATTTTGACCTAAACGTATTTATCCTCTTATGAGCATACTGAATTTAAAATGTATTTCCATGACAGAAACGCGTTGATGGCATGGAATACCCACGTTCTACAGATGAAATGTGGAATTTAATTCTGCTTTTGCGAATATTTTGCTTTGAACTGATTTATGGCACGACTGTTTCAGACAAAAAGTTTTACCCTAAAGATGGAATGATTCGAGTTCAAATTAGAGAAGATTTAATTCTGGGAAAAGAAACAAAATACAGTCTTCAAATATGTTTTCAATATAAAACACATTTTATCTTAAACATCTCATTTTAAACACAACCTCGTTGTAACAATAATTTTCTTACCTGTTAGTAAGCTAGACGCTTCACATACCGTTTGGGGCCACATATCACCATATATAGAAAAAAAACTACCTCTGAACTGACTACCAGTTACTGATACACCTGTATTTGGCAATATTTTCATGTACGCTTGCATGAATATATTTATCACTATAAATGTGGTCAAAGAAATTGCTCGTTCCAACCATATTGTATACTTTTTTTTAAACTTGCCTTTCGAATTTACACAAATAAATTATGCAAATGATTTCATAATTTTGTAAGTACATCGGCACCTTTATAATAATAGTAGGTAAAAGATAGCGCAACAATAATTTAGAACTCTGTTACTGTACGCTAAAAAGCAAAACCCTTTCGAGCAATAACGTACAGAAATGTCGTATTTATTATTTGTTTGTTGAATTTCGCGCAAAGGTGCTCGAGAACTATCTGAGCTAGTCGTTCCTAATTGAGGAAGTGATAGGCTTGAGAGAAGGCAGGTAGTCAACATCACCAATCACCAATTCTTGGGCTACTCTTTTTACCAACGAATAATAGGATTGACCGTCACATTATAACAACTCCACGACTGAAATGGCGAGCATGTTCGGTGATGGCATTCGAACCCACAACACGCACATTGCGAGTCGAGGGTCCTAACCACCAGGCCTATATTCTAGTTCTACAAGAAAAAATGTTGAGGATGTACAGAATCGGCAGCACCTAAACCATAGTCGCTGAACAGTGTCCAAGTTGAAGGTTATTGGTTAAAATTGACATGATTTTTATAGATAGCAGTCTGGTGTACTTACACACATGAATTTTACAGTTCGTTCATGATATAGTCCTATTATTAAACTGAAGAGTTTTGGGCTTTAAAATTATGGGGGAACATTGTATCAGCTGCGATCTATTGATATATATATAAGGTTTTTCATATTTTTCACATTCTATGCGGTAGGATAGCTTAGTTTAGATTTATTGTGTGTATCTCGTAACCCTTAACGGATTACAACCAACGGACTGTATTAAGACTCAGTAAAATGAGGTTCACAAATGGAAATTTGGAGACAATGTACGACAAATTCCTTTATAAAAATATCAAAAACATCTTATTAAAAGATTAATTAAAAAGCTGTAGCATTTTTTTGGGCTAACTTTACAATAAACCCGTAAATACTTGGCCGGGTGTAGCCTAGTGGCTGGCGTATTAAAATGCGGATTGAAGGATTTGAGGTTCGAGACATGATGCCGCTGAAAACATTCAACACTTTCAGCTCTGTACACGTTATAAAAAAGGCAGTCAATACAATTATTTGGTTGTAAGAGCTGAACAAGTTCCTTGTGGTTACGGTTGACTGGCTATCTTCCTATCTCTGATTAATGGTTCAAAATTAGGACGGCTATGTTTGAGCCCTAGGGGTCTCTGATCTGATCGTTTAATCTACGTGTGCATAACGGATCGTTCGGGTTAAAAATGCAATATTCATTTCCGTCAGATGCATAATAAAGCATCAACGTGTCAGTATTTGTTTAATAATCTATATAAATAAAGCAGTTGTCCGTCTATCTGTCTGGTATCTTGTTATGAGGCATTGGGTGCAATAATTTCAATAAAATTTGGTAGAAAAACTCCAATGGGCTCCCCAGAGATTGCCTGTAAGTGAATAAGCAATCGGACAAACGGTTAGTTTGACAACCATTTCAATTTTAAATTCCTTAAAACGCCTTACGAGTTGCGGTTGCATTTTGCTAGTTATTGATATAGTTCTGAAATGAGTTGTTGAACATGCGTGTATGTTAATCCAGGAGTAATTATGAGATGGAATTCCTTGAAACGTGTATAAGTCAGTCACAAGTGGCAAATACAAAAATAGCCTCTCGTCTCCTTTTTTATCAAAACTGCACATCTTCAGCGGTAAGAAAAGTTACATCATTCAAACAATGTGTCAACTAAACAATATGATTTATTTGTTTATTGATAAGCACAAATCTACACAATAGGCTATTTGTGCTGTGCTCACCACGGGTATCGAAACCCTATTTTTAGTGTTATAAGTCCACAGACTTACTTTCCTCCCCTCCAGTGGCTCAGAGGTAATTCTGAAGGATCACACTGCTAAAAATCGGGTTTCGATACTCGTGGTTTGCACAGCACAGATAACCCATTGTGTAACTTTGCGTTTAACAACAAAGAAACTTATCACCGAGCCACTGGGAGGCAAACAATATGGAAGTAATTGATAACATTAGTGTGACATATTTTTTGAATTTTAAATCCTTAAGTTATTGTAGGCTACTTCTGGAGAAAAAGGGACTTTGCCCTAGTGATAATTTGTATAAACATATACACTGTTGTTTATGTATGACAGCATCAAATTAGTAATCCTTGTAGTGTTTTTGGTTAAATAAGTATATACATATTTGACGGCTAGTAAAAACTAGTATGTCTGACTAGTGAACCTGTGGGTCTATGGCCCACATTTACATGGCTGCTATAATACAAATTTAATGCTTAAACTACTATTTTGCACTTTTTAGTTTAATGATCATTGCCGCTATAATGCAAGTTTGATTTCTTTAACCATGATACGAACGGCGATTAGTAGGCCTACTTATTTAAGTGCACTAATGTAAATTAAAGCTAAATTTGGGATCCGTTTTCGGGGAAATCCCGTAAAAGTTCTTTTCGCGTGGATTACCTAAGGGGATTGATTACTGAAAAGTTTTACCTTTGTGCAAACCTCAGGGTCGAGACGATTCGTTTGACACCATTTAGAAGTTGGTGAGTCCAGCAGTTTAGGAGAAGGGGTTTTCCGGAAATTTCAGAGTTCTCCAAAAGGTGTGGTGAAAATTTTTACCGTTGTGCAAACCTCGGGATCGAAACGAGTCGTTTGGTACCATTTAGAAGTCTAGTGCGACCAGCGGTTTAGGAGGAGTTACGTGACGCACAGACATTGAATCTTATTATATAGATAATTGGTTATGCACACTTGATAATCGTTATTATGCTTTCACACTTTATGGCTTCGTGAGAAAAAATTATTGCTGTATATAGTAAGTTATATTCGGAATCCGATAAATGTTGATACTGATATTCTTTAATGTTACGTAACTAGGGCATAGCATGCTTACTGGTGTTGTTTTTTAACGTGGGGAAATTTTTCTTTATATTTCTTGATTAGTATTAATTTGTCTGGTAATTGTTCTTCTTCATCAAAATCGCTGAAGACTGTAAAGGTTTTATGTCCTGACTGAAAAATAACAACAAATTTTTTATAAGAGTTTAGAATACCAATTTCGGCGTCTCTTCCTTTCATTTGGAACCACACACGAAACAGTTGCCTGAAATACCGAACATAATAATCATCATTACGGTAGCAAGATGTGTATGTATCGTGGGTTTTTAATACCAGAAGGTTTTATTCTTGGTTAATATTGGTCTTATTCTGAGTTATATATCACAACTAGCATTACGAGACGATATCGTAGATGCTCCATTAAACAAGAAGTGTACACTCTCACAAAATTGTATATAGTCAACATTGGACTGCAGTTTCGAGCGATGTGCATTTATTGTGCAACGTCAATGATAAAGATGATCACTCAATAGGGTTTCATGTGTTTTTTACGTGGGGGAAGCTTACGTGACGTAGCTCTTACTTATGCACGCACCACCTACCCTTATATATTTGTATAACGAAATGAGCATACTGAAAATAAGAATATCGCAACACAAGGTGCAATTACCACATTTAAAAGAATGTTATGGTCAATAAATTGAGAACCAAAATCTAAATCTGGCACAAGCTGCTTTCAGTTATTCAGAAAAATTCCCCAGGTAATGAAAGTGTCGAAAATTGTGGATTTTCGCCAGGTAATGCAAGTGTCGAAAATTGTGGATTTTCGCCAGGTAATGAAAGTGCGGAAGCTTGTGGATTTTCGCCAGGTAATGAAAGAGTGTGAGATTGTGGATTTTTGCCAGGCTACTCCAAGTAATTTTTTAAAGCGTCTTAATATTCGCACAGAAAGATTAAATATGTGCTCTTGAATGAAGTTAGACTTGTTGTGTACGGGTTTAAAAAACATCTTGTGTAAACTCTAAAGGAATAATGTTAGGATGGAAAGCCAGGTTTAATGGTGTACTAGAAGATTATCAGGCTTCAAGTCAGCAGGAGTTTTTTTTCTTTATATAATTCAATACATTTGTTTAGAAGAATAACTAGATAATCAAGTAATGGTCAAAATGTAGACGTCGGTGGGTTAAGGAATCGATATGCCAAAGGAACATAAGTTGCAGGGCGTTAATGAGTACGAGACGAAAAACAATATGGCATACTGCTACTCTTTGTAACTTCGAAATATTTATAATAATTCGTTGTTTCAGCACCACGTCAATTAGATGATTCGTTGTTTTACTTATGTATAGAATACAGAGTTGTGTACGTTATGTTAAAATTGTTTAGAATATACAATCATTAAGTCATGTGACAACCACAGCCGAAATAAAGTCGGGGTGGTAGGGAATGTATCAAAACTACATTCTGACACTGTTTAGCGTTTCGTAGGTAGTGTGATGCCATCGAAAATTGATCGATTTTGAGAATAGCGTGTAAATCCTTTTCCGACACAAAATAATCATATACTCGGACCTTAAAGACGTACTTAGATCGGGGATTTAGAATTTCCAACATGGGAATACCTCTGTAGTCAATGGCATTGTAAAATAATAGAACATGCATTAACTATCCAGAATGAAACCTACGACAAGTCGTACTCCAGTCACGGTAAGCAAATGTGGCGTCTTGCAACAGGCGAGAATCTATGAGCACAAAGGTCAGTGACAAAAGATGTCCACATGCTCTAGGCAACAGTACACAACATAACAAAGAATAACTTTGTCTGAAAGAGTTGCACAAATTACGTTTTCTCGAGTTCATTCCACGACATATCCGTTCAACCGTCGCATATCTGAAGCATCTGCAGAATGAAATGGATGGATATTCGTGCTATTCCATATATGAAGACGTACCAGTAAAATCCCTGGACGTAGCACATGCGGATTTCTGTAGGATCAAACCGTTAAAGTGGATGCTAGGAAATTGTCGTCCTCGTACACTGGATACATTACGAAAAGGTAGCAAAGGGGGAGGTGTGCCATGGAGCCTTTTGCAATGGAAGCTACTCTACAGGGCTATTGTAAAGATCTGATTTCGTCAGACGTGGCGACATGGATTGTAACGACGGAGTGAAACTTCAAAATCGTTTTAATATATGGTACTCTACCTCTAGTCCTGGGTTATACGTTAAACTGCATTCAACAGTAGGACAGTGGATTTTCAGGATAACAGTGAGACAAGTACTCTCTAGCTGCTGTGGTCTCTAGATCGCCCTTAAGCGAGACGTAACACCCAATAGCCTTTCTTACCAGGGTTACGGTTGAAGCCGTTGAAGGCACAGAACGGTGGATTATCTCGTCTGGTGGATGCCTGGTGTAACTGAGACAACGATAGAGAAGATCTATTCAAATTAGTTTAATACTGCAACCTGCATCAAGAACTGGCAACCTACTGCAGTATTTTGCCAAGCATAAGCTATGGCATTTCGCGAATCAAAATCGCTAGAAATTTTGAGGACACTTCGTTCGATAAGGAAAGTCATGTGCGACAGGTGACTCCTGACTGTTAGCACGCTACTGTCCTCATCCATAAGAGAGCAGGCAAAGTTTCAACGTGAAATATGAGGACGTTACACGAAATTGGAAATTAATGTCAAGCATGTGATGAAGAGATTAAAGATATATATTCTAGGTTTGTGTGAAACACGTTGGAAAAATTATGGAACTGTTATTGTTTCAAAAGATATTAATACCATTTATTCAGGAGGTCAGATGTACGGAAAAGGAGTTGGGTTGATTTTGGATGAAGAATCCTCAAAGTGTTTGCATGCATTTTGGGCAATATCTGATAGAGCAATGTTTGTGAAAATATAGGCGAAACCTTTCAACATTGTAATAATACACGTCTATGCACCGACAGTTGAAAATGGGGAAGACGACATTAATCGTTCCTATGAAGACATTGATTAAGCGAAAAAACAGTGCAAGCCTCAAGAAATGGTCATCGTGATGGAAATCTAAATGCAAAAGTTGGTTGTGAACGAGTGGATAATATTGTTGAAGTGCATGGACTTGGAGAGAAAAATGAAAGAAGAGAGAAATTAAATGATGCTTTGCAAATGATCAAGTCATTACGAACACATGGTTTGAGCGCCATCCTAGAAGAAGGTATACATGGTAAAGTCCCGAAGATAATGTTAGAAACGAAACTGATTACATCACCATCAATAGAAGATTCAGGAATGCAGTACAACAATCGAAAACTTACCCAGGAGCTGACTGTGGGGAGCGACCATATCCCTGTAGTATGCATCATCAAGATAAGATTCAGGAAACTGAAGAAACCAAAGGAGACAAACAAGCTCGATTATGCAATTCCAATGGAAAAAGATCTGATTGAACAAAAGGTATATATTTGCAATTATTAACAGTTTTCAAGAAGTTAAAGATGAAGGAAATATGTCAAAATGGGACATTTTTAAAGAAGCACTAGTTGAAATAGCCAAGGAGGTTATTCCATTAAAATAAAGGCAAAAGGAACACAAATGGATGTCGGAGGAAATCATTGAGTTCATGGAAGATAGAAGAAAGATGAAAACCAGTAGTATGGAAGATTAATTAACAAAATAATTCGATCAATTTCCAATGAAGAAAAGAGTAAATAACTTAATGAAAAATGTATACAAATAAAAAAAAAGTATAAAGATGTTACATCAATGTATAGGAATATCAAAGACATCACAGATAAAGGAGGAGGCACTGCTAGTGGGCATATAAAAGCTAAAAATGGGGATTTAATTATGGATGAGAAAAAGCATTGAAAGGATGGATAGAGTATATTGAAGATTTATTCCACGACAGTTGTGAGAAAACGTCTTCTATTGAGACGAATATGGACAGATTGAAAATTCTTTAATCAGAGGTACGAACAGTTATAAACAGAATGAAAACCAATAAAAATACAGGACTAGATTAAATTGAAGTAGAACAAATATATTGTTTGGAAGAATTTGATATAGAAAAGTTAACAACCATTATTAATTAGATTTATAAAAATGGTGAAATACCTGAGGAGCTCCATAAATCTATCTTTATTGCACTCGCCAAACGATCTGAAGCCATTGAATTTGAACACCATCGAATCATCAGTTTAATGAACCATGTGACAAAGATCCTATTAAAGGTGTTGATGATGAATACTGGAAGTAGAATAAGACTGGAGATTCTAAAAGTTCAATGTGGTTTTATTGAAGATCATGGTGCAAGAAATGCTATCTTTATTGTACAAATGCTTTCGGAAGAAGGGCCTTTTTTATATGTTATTGATTACACCAAAGCTTTTGTGTCAGGTATGTGAAGTTAATGAAAATGTTGAAAGAATTTAACATTGATGCTAAGGACTTGAGAATTTTAAGAAACCTCTATTGGGACCAAACTACAGCAGTGAAGATAGAAAATTATTTAAGTGATTTAATCCAAACTAAGAGAGGCGTGAGGCAAGGCTGTGTCTTTTAACCTAACCTGTTTAACTCATACAGTGAGAAAATCCTGAGGGATTGAGGATTTACCAGGGCCGATCATTGGTGGACAGACGTTGAACAATTTGCGTTATGCTGATGACACAGGTTTAATAGCTGATTAGAGAGAAAATGCAAAAAAAAGCTTAAATAAAGTTGTAGAAGTGAGAATAAGAGTTAAAGTATTAACTGTAGGAAAACAGAATACATAGTAATTACAAAGAAGATAATTCTTGCATGCAACTTCAAAGTACATAAGGAACAAATAAAGGCAAGTCAGTAAATTCAATCACCAGGGAAATAACATCAGATGGTAAATATAATCATGAAATAAAACGGAGAACAGGGATGGCAAAAGACGCATTTCTGAAAAAATTAACTGACAAATATTAAAATTTCTATGGGTACGAAGTTAAGAGTTTTGGATTATTATGTTATACCAACTCTCACGCATGCACCAGAATGTTGGACAATATCGCCAAATATGGGAAAGAGAATTGAAGTAATTGAGTGGTGGTTCTTAAGGCACATCTGGAAGGTATGTTGGACAAGTCACACCTCATATGAATATATTTTGTCAAGAGCAGGTTGCAGGAGGAAGCTGCTGACTAGCATCAGAAAGATACAGTTGGAGTTTCTTGGACACGTTATGAGGAAAGAAGAAATTGAAAATCTGGTCATAACCAGAAACACTGGAGGAAGTAGAGATCATGGAAAACAGAGGTTGACTTATGTCAAGAGTCTTTCGAAATGGATGAATGTATCGACATTGGAAATTCTTTGTGCCTCAAGGGGGAGAGATATATGGAAGACCATGATCACCAACGTCCTGTTTGGATATGATACGTAGAAGAGATCTGTAGAAGACCATAGTCACCAACGTCCTGTTTGGATATGATACATAGAAGAGATCTGTAGAAGACCATAGTCACCAACGTCCTGTTTGGATATGATATATAGAAGAGATCTATGGAAGACCATAGTCACCAACGTCCTGTTTGGATATGATATATAGAAGAGATCTATGGAAGACCATGGTCACCAACATCCTGTTTGGATATGGTACATAAATAGAGTTGTGGAAGACCATGGTCACCACCATCCTGTTTGGATATGATACATAGAAGAGATCTACGGAAGACCATGGTCACCACCATCCTGTTTGGATATGATACATAGAAGAGATCTATGGAAGACCATGGTCCCCACCTGTTTGGATATGATACATAGAAGATATCTATGGAAGACCATGGTCACCAAATCCTGTTTGGATATGATACATAGAAGAGATCTATGGAAGACCATGGTC
>NW_013665902.1:630638-634941 GCF_000517525.1 Limulus polyphemus
GGTATATGATACATAGAAGAGATCTACGGAAGACCATAGGTCACCACCATCCTGTTTGGATATGATACATAGAAGAGATCTATGGAAGACCATGGTCCCCACCATCCTGTTTGGATATGATACATAGAAGATATCTATGGAAGACCATGGTCACCAAAATCCTGTTTGGATATGATACATAGAAGAGATCTATGGAAGACCATGGTCACCAACATCCTGTTTGAATATGATACAGAGAGAGAGAGATCTACCTCTGTATACTACAGACTGAAGATCAACGATTATTGATAAGGGCTAGCTTTTAGTATTTTGTTTTTATTTTAGAGTTTATTACAGCGGATAAAACTTTCCAAATAAACCTACAGATCTCTTGTTATCCTTAAATTATATATATATGTATACGTTGTAACTACCGCCGCATGATGGCAGCACGGTAAAACACAGTCTCAAGCGCAGTCTAGTTTTATTGCAGTGAAGGCGTTCACCTTATTGCATTGAAATTATGAAAAATCATGCCAAGTTCAACAAAAATGGGCATTCAAGGTTTTAAAAGCACTTTAACTTTTAACTTGAAATTTAACTTTTCGAAAGACATTGACGTCTCATCTTATTTAAGCAACAGAAATATCGTCAACGCACACTCGAAGTGTTATGATTGTATGTCGCATCTGTTCAAAATCTATTTTAAGTATTTTCGTGACAACAGATTACCATAATGGAACGTCTTTCATCAATTGTGATATAATTAAAGGATTTGTACTCAAAAACGAGTATTTTTACGAATTTCAGCAACGTCTGTATACATGTGAATACTAAAAACGCTTTCCAGTCATACATGTTTTCTTGTATTTTCCTGAACATGCGCTTATGAAGATATTGCTTTCCATAAGTGTTCATGAAATCTTCCTATGTGTTAGTTAGTTTTAAAGGGATTAGTTATTACAAAAACTATTATTATTGAAGTCTAAATCATATGAACTTCAAGAGACATTTGAAGACCCGCCCATATTAGCATATCCTGTTTTATAGCCATAAAAGAATACCAGCATCTTGCTGCACCATGCCAAATAATATGCCGAATACCTTTCAAATATACGTATATAATGTTCACATATAATTATTATTATTATATGACACAATTTGTCATGTTGTCAGAGCTACGCTGTACGTTATCATTTTGAATGGTGGCATGAAAACTAAGTAGGCAAGAACCGTGTTATTTTGTGCTGCCATCTGGTAACTACTTTGTCAATACGGTACCTCTTTCCGTCTAGAAGTTGTACAATATAGTAAAAACATGTAGTATGAAAAACGTTAGAATATCGCATTAAAATCCGATAAAATCCCAGTGTTCCTTACGGGTGAACCTGTCTTCAGCAGGGTCATAAATAGAAAGAACCTTATGAAACTAAGCCCAATCGTTAGGTATTCTATATGATTCATTGAGTTTCGAATGAAAATTGGGCCCAAGGTGGCCTATTGGTAAGCCTGCCAGGACTGTGGATTCGAATATTCGTGATTCCGCACTTTAGGGCCGTGGGTGCACTATCAGAGTGGTGACTAAATCCCAATTTTTGGTCAGACATGAATAGCCCAAAAAAAGCTATTGACTAGCTGCCTTCCTCTAGTCTATCAGCTCAAACCTGGGACGGCTATGCGCATATAACCCTTATGTAGCTTTTTGCACAAATTTTAAAACAAATAAACAAACCGAATAAAAGTCAATAAAATGTAATAAAAGTTCATAAAAATCACACATCCATACGACAATAATAACTTCTTTAAAAAAATACACTTCGCGCATGACATGGTTTGGAGTATAATAAAACCACTTTTGAATAAAGTTGGAAATAAAAAGTCAGACTGTCTGTTTTCTTATAGCGAAGCCACATCGGGCTATCTGCTGTGTCAACCGAGGGGAATCGAGTCCCTGATTTTAGCGTTGTAAATCCGAACTTTACCACTGTCTCACCGGGAGACCAAGTTCTCGGATACCTGAGATTTCGTTACTTACTTGTATAATATTTCCGAAATCACTCACATTATCGGATCTTTTAAATTTTTATATACTTTCCATATCTAAGGGTAATTTACATGATCAATTTTTAAACTCTTGAAAATCTGAAAGCTCAAGTTTCAGGAAAGTAATAATGGCATTTATCAAAGTGCTGTTTATATATTATTGACTTAGTCCTACCCAAACAGACACAAATTTCTGAAAGTTCGAGACCCAATGGCAAGCGTAATGGACTTTGGAGGTGAGTTTTCTGTGGTTCATTTCCCTGTACTGCAAAAAAAAAAAAAATCGCTTTGGACCAGTGGATGCGTTATAAGAATGACGGTCAAATTCCACTATTCGGTGGATAGTGTTGACTCGCAGCCACCCCTCTAGTCTATCACTTTAAAATTAGAAATGAATAAAGCAGATAGCGCTCGTGTAGCTTTACACGAAATCAAACAATAAAAAAAAATCCACCTTCTGTAAATGTCCGCCATAAAATTATTATGATTTCATCCTCATGTTGAACTGATATCAGTTTGCATAAATGTTTGTGATTTCAACACTGTATCTATATGAGAGGCCCGACTTTGTGAATAGTATTACGTTTAATGAGCTGAAACCTCTATTTCTGATGGCATTTAACAAATGAATAGACGTAGTTGCTTATTACATTTGGCTGACCATTTTCAAAATTCTAAGTCACAGATTATAGGCCTAAGCATTGTTCATAAAACCTAATTCATACAGCAAGAGTTGTTGCTACGTTTCATTGTATTTTATTCTTTACATTTATGTATGTATTTTATTATATGTTATATGTCTATTTATCGTATTTGGCTTTTTTATTACCCAATATTTTCAATGGTAAAAAAAAATTGTTTTGATATCTAAAATGTCACTTGCACTTGACGTAAATAACGCTAGTGGCTAAAACTATTAAGTGAGGTTTCAATTTCACGTTGTATCGAGTATGTTAGGCTTAAGTCTTACATAAATAAACATAGGAAAATGCGGGCATGTTACATATAAGTAAAATTTACAAAACAAATGCAGTATTTTTAGGCAATTCTGAGACCTTATGAGTGAAAAAATAATAATATGTTAACCACACAACATTTACTACATCTTCGCCCAATATCGGGGCTCATCAGACTGGTTGGAAGTTGTAGTTTACATTTTTGTTACAGCTCCCAGTGGTGTGTGGAGTACAGATAGCCCATTGTGTAGTTTTGTGCTTAACAAACAAAAAGCAAAGCTACACAATGGGCTATCTGTATTCTGTTCACCGTGGGGAATCGAACTCCGGATTTTAGCGTTTCACGTCCGTAAACTTACCGCTGACCCATCGGGAGGCCGACTGGGAAGAATAATGACGTTTTATAAGCTAGTCATTAAATCCATTTAGTTTAAATAAATAGTCTAAAGTTTCTGTAATACCTGTGTTTAATATAACTAGATGTTTAATACTAACAAATAAGTGTGATCAATAGAAATTAATAATTAAGTCATTGAAAGAAGTTAACTATATATATCAACTAACTAACTGCAAACAAATACCCATCGATTAAATATACAGGTCTACCAAAGTAGCTTCAGATACTGTTAGCAGAGCTATGAGAGTGAAATTTTTCTCACCCCAAGCTGTATAACTTAGCTTCCCTATTAATTTATGATTTACTCTCCCATACAAGTAAACCATCTGAGAATTTGTATTGAATAATGAGCATAATAATGTTAACAGCTATGAGAGTGAAATTTTTCTCACCCCAAGCTATATAACTTAGCTTCCCTATTAATTTATGATTTACTCTCCCATACAAGTAAACCATCTGAGAATTTGTATTGAATAATGAGCATAATAATGTTAACAGTCTTTGTTTTAACTGTCCACTAACCACACAGGCCTGCGAAGTTAAACTTCATAAATGCTGTTTTGGTTTTAATAACCGATTTTTCATCATTCAACTACGCAGATTTCGAAAATAATATTCTTTTTTTTTTCACGTAAGGATTTTTTACAAATTGAGGTAAAAAAATTTGTACTTAGATCAAACTGTTATTTCGTTTACCACAATGAACATTTTTTATTATTATATTTGTTAACAAAATTATAAATAAACTGAAGAAAATGGAAGAACATTGATGTCAAACGAATATACATCCTCATTCGTATTAATTTTATGTGTGTGTGAAATCTACGTCTTTTAGTCTCAAAACAACGTGTTATGGTCTTTCTCTTATGTATTGCGTTATGACGTTTATTGAAAAATCTGTATGTGATGGAGAAAAATGGATATCATT
>NW_013665902.1:635218-639226 GCF_000517525.1 Limulus polyphemus
AGGCTTGTGTTATTACTCTCCACTAATCACACACATTCCTACTATTGCCCACTACCAGGTAACTAAATATATACTATTGAGCATAACCTGATTACACGTATAGTAATGTCGTTGTTTTTCATTCTCTGTATTTCATTTTTACAGTAACTATATCGCGAAATCTTTTTTCTTGGACGTACCCATTCTTTACAAAAGAGGTTATAATTTATTTCTAAGAGTTATTATAAATACATTTATTCTATATGTATACAAAGACTGAATAATACGTTAAGAAGAAGTTAATGAAACAAGCCAATGATTTAATAGTAGCAAATAAACTAAACTCTTTTGGAGGTAATCCAAGTATCATTAACTTCCAGCCGGAAAAAAGACTACAAATGAACTTGATTACAAAGTTTCTATGCCCCCCAGTGGCCCAGCGGTATGTCTGCAGACTTACAACGCTAGAATCCGGGTTTCGATACCCGTGGTGGGCAGAGCACAGGTAGCTTTGTGCTTAATTACAAACAAACAAAGTTTCTACAGTTTAATTAATGATGATTTATTATTTGTATAATATCGTATTCTAAAAATTATAACAGTCTTGAAAGTAATTGGCTAATCGTATATAAGACATGCTTTAATGTTCATTGGCCGTCAGATCTTACAACAAGACGAAAATATTGAACGTTTGTTTCATTATAATTTTCGCGCAAGGCTAAAAAAGGGTTATTTGCGCAATCACTTGCGACCTGGCATAGCATGGTGGTTAGGGCACTCGACTCGCAATCCATGGGTCGCGAGTTCGAATACCAACATAAACATGCTCTCTCTTTCAGCCGTAGGGGCGTTATAATGTGATGGTCGTTCTCACTATTGGTTGGTAAAGAGTAGGCCGAGTGTTGGTGGTGGGTAGTGTTGACTAGATGCCTTCACTCTAGTCTATCACTTCAAAATTTGGAACAACTAACTAAATTCAAAAAACAAACAAACCTTTGTGTCCTACAACTGTGCATGCTAGATAATATTAACATTCTTTCTTAAAACTGCCAGCTAATCACATATTGCTTACAACTTTAAATATTAAGAAGCACTTATAAATTACAACCATACACCTAATCTTCTAGCATAGAGCAACATCCACTCGTTCATTTTCGTTTGTTAGTGCTACAATGCAAGTTTAGCTCACAGTCGAAACAAATAAATGATAATCCTTTCTCTGAAAGTCAGGCTATGAGAATACTCACTGTGGGTGTTTGGCACAAAGAAATGAATTCGAGGAGCTAAGGTTATGAGAAATGTGGTTCATTAAAGCTATGATACACTGACATTCCAAATCAATATATAATAAGGAAAATTAGAAGACAAATAAACTGAATGTCAACCGAAGGCCAAGAGAAATTTAAGGACGTCCTAATATGGAATAACAGAAATTTATATATTTTGATTTCTTGTTACTGTTGTTTATTTTGGAATTGGATAATTCACTTTATAGATTTATATATATCATTATGATGCCTTGTTGTTGTTTTTGTTTTAGAACAACGTCTCATTGGGCTATCTGCTGTGTCCACCGTGGGTAATCAAACCCCGGATTTTAGCGTTGTAAGTCCGTAAACTTACCGCTGACCCACCAGGGGACTATGATACCTTGAGAGACTAAATACAATTCTGACTTCATGGTATTGATTTTTACGCCTGATAAATTGTAATATACGTGGTGTACATTCAGGCATATCCCATGGCCACCCCAATCTCGGATCACAACACAACTGACCATCTATGTGACGAATTTGAGAAACACATTCGTCATCATTATCATCTACCTACTTTGATCTATGAATTGCGTACACCATTAATGGTTGAATGGGGAAACCAATCAGGACACCTTCTAGAACCTTGTGGATTCTATGTAATTAAATGTAATATATTTATACAGAAGCTTCTGTTAATATTAGCAGTTGTTTTGTAAATAAACATTGGACACTAACAAACTAGATTACCAATCTTCTTTACTTAACTCCATTATTGTTATAAATAATAATATTCCAGAGGCGGATGGATGTATAGTCCAAAGCCTGATTGTACAGATATTCGGTTTCGAATATTAGCCTTGTATTTTAATTACACGATTGGACAATACCTGTTTTCAAATCACGGTTAAATATTTAGGTCAAAAGCAGTAGTCGTAAACAAGAACATTTATAACTCTTTGTATAGAATATTTGTTCCTACACCTTAGCGTGAGTTTGTCTACGGTAACGACTTAACGTATCACCACATTCTGGTATAACTGACGTAACTACCTTTAAATCGTGTTACTGCAAGACAGTATAAGTTATATTCTATTAGAGCAATCCGACTTCACCAAGTATTAACAAAGACATCATCTGATGTCGAAATTTCCAATCCACGACATTAAATAACTATATAAATGCTTATTTCAAAAAGTAAGCAAGATAACATTTCTTACCTATTCAGCAATAAAAGTATTTCACGTAACTGTATTATGTTTTCTTTTTTATGTCTTTTTTTTCCGCAAACAAATCAATAAGATATAGTATCAATGTGGTATTTCCTTTGGTCGTTACTTAAGTAAAAAACATCTTGTAATTACATCATTAACATTATTATATGCTAGAATACCGCATTATAAGCACGAACAAATCTGAACTTATAATGAACTTTCAGCATATTACTTTCATACAATGTACGGTTCAATATTGTGCTCAGTCTCAGACCACATATATTCTAGTCTTAAAAAAACACAGATGATCAACGTAATGACTCCTTGTAATAAAAGTAACAAATCAATGTAAGAAAGAAACATAAAAACTATAAGTCGTTTACTAAGTGTTATAGAAAACCATACTCCAATAAAATTAATTATGCCCACCGTGTTCATCTAGGTGTGTGATTTGAACAAGATACATCTTTTGTTTGATCGATATTCTTCAAAGATGATTCATGAGGAACATCAGTTTCAATTAGTTTCAGCCTCATTGTCAGATTTCTTATTGTTATTGTGTATTGATTAGGCTTAAAGTGCCCATCAGCCATCGTTTGTATTCTATAATATCCAATATATACTCCTTTCGTTATCAAGCTCTATTATTGCTGCCCATTTCCCAATCAATTCTTCTCCAATAGACGCTGTTTTTCTGATTAAAATAATCTAGCTATTATTTCTAAGCCTACTTCATTATTTTAGTTATCAAAGGGATCCAGTTTTTGTACAATTCGTTTTCTAAGATTCATTAATGTTGCTGTAAATGATTCGTATTATGTACATTTTCTAATAATTACTTGTTTGCTTGTACAAAGCTACACAATGTCCTATCTGTGCTCTGCCCACCACGGGTATCGAAACACGGATTCGAGCGTTGTAAGTCGCCAAACATACCGCCGTGCCACTGGGGGGGGGGGCTCAGTATTCACTTATTACCATATAAATTCGTATTACTGTTTGTGAGTAACATTTGTTTCTCTATCGTATTATAATGGGAATATTATATGAATATGATACTTAGCCGTACATCTTTTATGGAGTTGATACTTAGCTACATGATACGGTGTTTTGAACAAGATTGGGTGGATTAAAACATATATCATATACTATATAATTTACTGAAAATGTTTGTGTTCTTTAATTATTCCCATTACTGCTTGTTTTCTAAGCTAATTTTATAATCTACTCATCTTCAAGTTTTTTCCAAAGAACAGTACTTACTGATAACAGATATGGCCAGGTGAGGTCTCGTGGTTACCGTGGCTGGTCTGTGAATCCGTGAATTCGAGGTTCGCGACCAAAAACAAAACAAAAACACTTCACACTGTAGGGCCATTGATGCGCTGTAAAAGTAATGGCTAAATACTGCTATTCCACCAGTCAAGAGTTAGTGATGGGTACTGTTGACTTAATGCTTTCCCTGTAATCTATCAGTTCAAAATTAGGAAGAGCTACGCAAAGATGGCGCTTCTGTAGGTTTGCTCGAAATTCTAAACAAACATAACTTTTCGTTATATATA
>NW_013665902.1:640227-646209 GCF_000517525.1 Limulus polyphemus
TTTTTTACTCACTTACAAGTCGATATAACGACTCATTCACTAGCTATCTTCTTTCTCAGTTTAAAAATGTTTTATTTATTTTTATCTTTTATACCTTATGACAGGTATGTTCAAAGAGCATCGTGTGGATAGTTCGTGTTCAACACCACATTCTTTAATACACGTTGACCATTTGTCACAGATATTTCCCCTTAAAATATTAGTTCCGTCAAAAGTACTAGATATTTAGGTAATTTTTTTGGACAATTTAACTTTGTTGCAGCGTATATATGCTATGCAACACCATAGCCATTAAGTTTCCAACCCACTTAATCCACCGAATGGGCTATGGGGTTGTGACATAACATTCCTTTCAAGTATATTGCTTGTGTTTTTTTGGGATGTGATATACGTTTTCGATGTGTCACAATAGAAAATACTTAATTATATAGTCATCTTCAATACTTTCTTCATATATAGAAACATCCCCACGTTTTTATATGTATTCCAGGTTTGGTTAGTTCTTATGATAATAAATCATTTTCCGGGTCTGTGAACTTTCATTTTTATTAACACTTAGTATATTAGATTACTTTCAAAGACTTTGTCATCTCAATTAAACTAGGTCTAACTATACCAAATAGTCTTACAGGGCTGTATATGTATGTTAACTGTCAGAGAATTAAATTATATTCCGTAACTGTGTTTTGTTGTGTGTTTTTTTCGCGTACATAATATTGTAAAAATTATTGGAACAACACATCCTAGGCAGTATAAGACTCGTTCCCACTGGACTTGTATATGAAAATTTTGGTGTAATGTTATGTACAGCTTATAAGATTCAGCAGCTGCTACAGTCAGCCAGTTGGAGTCAAGACACGAGTAAATGAGATCATGTACTTCAAAGATGAATGGTGATTGGATGGCTCATTGGTGATATGAGTATCCGAGACACTTCAGATCGATTAACCGTGTCAATATCAATGGTAGGTAACTTTTTAGCTTTTTGAAATTTTGAGTGACGTAAGATAGAAATGCAAAAAGTGTTTAGGTGTATGTGAAGAAAGATCATAAAAAATCTGAATTTTCAATACTAACATTAGGCGTGTAAGGCCCACTGTAGCACAGCGGTATGTCTGCAGACTTACGATGCTAGTAACCGGGTTTCGAACCCGTGGTGGGCAGAGCACAGATAGCCCATCGTGTAGCTTTGCGCTTAACTACAGACAATAGAGATGCAAAATTAAACATGAGTCACTGTTAGATAAAATGTTGTTTTACTCGAGATCTTATATAAAAGTAAACACTTTTATTTGTGAAATTATTTGTCCAGTGAACAGCGATATAACTCAAATAATGTTATGTAAATGTTGTTTGATTTTTCGGAATAAATAATATCTTACCGATTTCCCTGAATAAGTCACTTTGAAATTATTACCCTGGACATATGAGATCTGATATATTTCCCTGGACATATGAGATCTAATATATTTCCCTTGACATATGAGACAATACTTATTTGATTTAACTGAATAAAAAATACAATATATATTAACAATCTTAAGGAAATGTGGATTGCTTTTTTGAATAAATACAATTTAACTTATTTCCTTGAATAAATGAAATCTAATTATTTTTCGTGGACATAAGAAACATAGCTGATTTTCCTCGAGACGGGAAATATAATTGCTATTTACGAATAAAAAATATAACTTTGGTTCAACTGAATAAGAGCAAAACATTGAATCATTTCTTTAAATAAAGAAATAATAATTAATGTACTTCAAATTAGACTTACTTTAGTAACTTGAATAAACATATTTTAGTATTTTTCCTAAATGAAATAAATTTTATTGATCCATTTAAGTATTGTTTGTTTTGAATTTCGCGCAAAGCTACACGAGGACTATCTGCGCTAGCCGTCCCTAATTTAGCAGTGTAAGACTAGAGGGAAGGCAGCTAGTCATCACCACCCACCGCCAACTCTTGGGCTACTCTTTTTACCAACGAATAGTGGGATTGACCGTCACATAATAACGCCCCCACGGCTGAAAGGGCGAGCGTGTTTGTTGCGACGGGGATTCGAACCCGCAACCCTCGGATTGGTCATGCCTGGCCCCATTTAAGTTAAAGGATAAGTTAGATATTTGAAAAAATAAAATCTAATAGGTACACTTAAAAGTAGATCTATCTCACGTTACTGACGACAGGTGTCACTATTTTGTCCTGATAATTCTGATAGAAAGTATTAAATGTGAGTAAAACCTAACTGATATAATTACTAAGAATGCACTGATTTCAACAAAGTTAAATATATATATGAAACTATGTTGAAAAACTTTTAGCTGTCCATAACTAATTAAAACAGACGTGTTAGACTAAACTTGTATCTTCGTCAGTGGACTCTATTTCTTTCTGGTGTAATTGATTTTATTATTTCACTCATCCAACCATTTATTATTTAATACGCTAACTCGTTATATTTCGGTATATATAATAAATTTTGTTTGTTTCAGAATCTTCACGCAACGCTAGACAAAGGACTATCGGCACATAGGCCTAATTTTGAATTGATGGAAAGCAGCTAGTCAACATTACCTACTACCAATTCTTGTTAGTCAACATCACCTACTATCAACTGTTGGGCTGCTGCTCTTGTATGATCGTCACTTTTATAGCGCATCTACAGCCCCACAGTGATTAGCGGCACACGGTCGTGAACCAAGAATCTTCGGCTTCATAGTCCAATAGGCCTATACAATGCAGTGTCTATCTTCAAAAATTCTTGTATGGTCCTATTTTTTTTTACTGTTTTTGTAGGTAATGGTAATAAAAAACCCTTTAACTTCCAGAACAGTTGAGTTCGAAATGAATTTGGATTCCATATAACCAAGTAAATCCGACAGAGCTATTACACTGAAACTTGTAAGTTTCCCGTGATCAAATGACAAATTGAGAAATAACGTTGCTTAGTATGTAATATCATACCAAAACTATTATAGATTTTACTATTTACAACCACGTTATATTTAAAGACGTGGCTCAAAAGAGTAAAGCTGTACGCATGCTAAATAGCTAGGATTACAAAGAAACGTATCCGAACAAATAATCTATCGGAACAGCTTAGGGCGAAATATCGTTATTAGCGTGGCTTGCTTAACTGTAAAAGTATCCGTTACTAATTTGTGTCTGTAAGTAATGGCAGATATAGTACTTTACGATCAGGGATATACTCGACAGCTTCAATTATCGAATGTTTATAGACGGATTATCACGTTGTTTCCTAATGTACCTGTGTTAGTGGAAGCTAAACAGATTAAACGAAGTAATTCCAGTGTATCGAAAAACCATGACTATAAGGACGCCAAAGTGTGAGTTCAAGCTAATGCTTCAATGGATATTACTTGCATTACGAGTGTTCAATATATTACAAATTACTGCAGTATAACTGACAGTTAACTGAATTTAGCCAAAGTTTTCGTATTGCAATAACTTGAGTTAAATGGTTATTTCTGTGACACCAGTCCCAATAAAAGTGAAGTAGAACTGCGGAAGTTTCTTTGAAATGGTGTCAGTTTTGGAGTATTCGATAGTTTCCCAATACACTTAACAATAATGACCAGGTTTTTCTCTAAACTAATACTTGTAAAGATTAGTATTGACGGAACTACCAGTTTGAGCCTGTCTCAGAAAACTTATAAATAGTTATTTAAAAAAATAACTCTACAAATATAGATTCACGTAACGTCTGAATCAAGCAAGATAGCGTGCTACATAATGAGGTAAAAATTGCTTACGAAAATTTAAAAACGCAAAAACACCCTCTATCTGAAATAAAATAAAGCACTATGTAAAACAACGAACAGTTTGTTTTATTTCGCGTAAAGCTACAGGAGGCTATATACCGTCTTTTATTCAACATCACCTACGGTCGTCATTGTTTTACATTTTGACGTCACTACGTCCATCAATGTTCCACGTTTTCACGAAACATATAATACGAAGGTCCTATAGTTTACTAGTATTGTGTTTCTACTAACCTCCAGCGTCTGCTGGGCTTCGACCTTCCTTCAAACGAGGGAACACCTTTAACAACTAAGATGAAAGGTTAGCTCATTAGCTATTGACAATAAGACACACTTATGTATTTAAAGTTAACGGCTACCATAGTAACTTAAGGTATGTATTAAGGTTTAGCTCATTAGTTACTAACAGTAAGACACACTTATGTATTCAGACTTAACGGCTACCATAGTAACATAAAGTATGTAATAAGCTTTTAAAAATGTCGTTATTTGATACGCATTTAGAATAAATGTACGCTAAGTAATTAAACGTTGTACAATAGTGTATGTTACTGTACAAAATGTTAGTCTCCTTAAAAACATATCATTTATAAGTTGGTAATGAAAAATTTATTAGTTTTAGTGTAACATTTCTGCCAGATTTGGCTCAGCGCTAAGTGTACTACAGACTTACATCGCTAAAATTTAGGGTTCGATTCCTCGTGGTAGACATGTGTCAGATTTCCTTTGATATAAGGAAACTGAATTTATTTTGGAATCTACTGTATTTGTTTCACCAGGAAGTTAAATGATTTGAGATAATAAAGAGATTATACATGATTCTTAAAGAGATTATACATGATTCTTAAAGATATTATACATGATTTTTAAAGAGATTATACATGATTCTTAAAGAGATTATACATGATTCTTAAAGATTATACATAATTCTTAAAGAGATTATACATGATTCTTAAAGAGATTATGCATGATTCTTAAAGAAATTATACATAATTCTTAAAGAGATTGTACATGATCCCTATCTATAAAAAACTCAAAGAAACGACCGTGCAAGAATCTGATAGCTAAACACTGAATTGTTATAGGCCTGGTGACCTAGTGGTTAGGGTGCTTGGACATTAAATCCGACTATTAAGTTAATAAATGTTTTTGTTTTGTGTTTTGTTAATACGGAAAGGCTACAATGTTCATATTGTGTTCATATAAGTTTGTTAAACAATGCTACAGATACATGTATTATTAAGTATGTAAGTGAAGAATTTCAAAAACAGTAACAATACAGTCCACTGATAAAAATTTCAGTTTACTCTAACACGTCTGCTTTATTTGGTTATGTCTTTTCAACATAATTTCTAAAATATATATATATTTACTTTGTTTAAATCAGTACATTGTTAATTATCAATGAATAAATAAT
This sequence comes from Limulus polyphemus, assembly GCF_000517525.1. Taxonomy (NCBI): domain Eukaryota; kingdom Metazoa; phylum Arthropoda; class Merostomata; order Xiphosura; family Limulidae; genus Limulus; species Limulus polyphemus. The sequence goes on from NW_013665902.1 coordinate 645,430, forward strand.
TGAAATTTTAAAAAACCTGCAAACAGGGACCGTAAAAAAAGTAAGCAAACAAGGCTAGAAATACTGTAGACATTATTTCCTCAAACTACAAACCCCTATTTTGGTTCCATGATGTTACCTAGAATTACGTTTAACCTATATTATTCTGATAAATCCATAATATCTAGTTCATTTAGGAAAAATTATTTAAATATTTTTATTCAAGTTAATCAATAGGTCTATTTATAACCCAATTAATTAGATGTTCCTTTTTTAGACAAATGATTAAATGTTTTATTCGGTTAAATCAAATTAATATTTCTTTACTCGTGTAAATCAATTAGATGACCAATGTTGAGTAAATTATATTTATTTCAAGAAATCAGCTCAAACTAATTATTTCAGAAAAAAAAATGAAACGTTATTGAATTAAAAATACTTAATAATTTTTTTTCAGTTAAATCAAATTAATATTTTCTAATTGTGCAAATCAAGTAATTCTCTTATATTCATCACCATTTAAAGCTCATTTATTCAGTTAGGTATCGTTTATTCCAAAAAATCAAATGTCATTTACTTAACATAATAATGCCCCCCCAGTGGCACAGCGGTATGTCTGCGGACTTACAACGCTAGAAACCGGGTTTCGATACCCGTGGTGGGCAGAGCACAGATAGCCCTTGTGTAGCTTTGTGCATAATTAAAAAACAACAAACAAACAAACTTAACATAAATTGAGTTACATATATATATTCACTGGATAAACAACATTACACACTTTTACAGTAACATGCTTTATTT
>NW_013665902.1:646355-649125 GCF_000517525.1 Limulus polyphemus
ATATTCTAGATGACTATGCCAGTGTGTGTGTGTATTCTGAACCTATTTTAGGATAGAAGAACAGTCAAAAATATTTTAAACATTTTTATTTCCCAGAAACATAAAACACTTCTTTTCTTGTGACTTATCGCCAACCAGGTGCACACCTTTAGGGCCCACTTACTACGGTTGCAAAATTTCAAGTTTCTAGGTTATTTTTTTTCTTGGAGCTATGGTGGTAAAATTTTTTCTATGTGGTTTATCGCTAGCTTGCCTCATAAAAAGATGGGCACCTGCACGCACATTGGCGCATGCACAAAGATAAATAATAATACCCAGGTACACACCATCATTGTTCACTTACTATGGTTGCAAAATTTCAGGTTTCTAGGTTCTTTTTTCTTGGAGCTATGGTGGTCACATTTCCTGTCTATGTGGTTTTTCGCTAGCTTGCCTAATAAAAAGATGCACGTGCACGCACATAGATAAGTAATAATACCCAGTTGCACACTCTCAGGGTCCATTTAGTATGGGTGCAAAATGTCAATTTTCTAGGTTCCTTCCTCTTGGAGCTATGGTGATCACACACACATACATAGACATGCACGGCTGTGCACAGCCGTGCATGTCTATCTGTGATTACTATTTGTAATATATAGAACCGCTATTTTTGCTATGTGGTTTTTCGCTAACCTGTGTCATTAAAAAATGCGTGCGCGCACGCACGTGGATAAGTAATAATACCCAGGTGCCTCTCCTTCAGGATCCATTTAGTATGGGTGCAAAATTTCAGGTTTCTAAGTTATTTGCTCTTGGAGCTATGGCGGTCACATATTCTTTTGTATGTTTTTTTTCGCTTGCTTACCTCACACACTTGAGTGAGTAATAATACCCAGGTGCACACTCTCAGGATCCACTTAGTATATTTGCAAAATTTTAGTTTTCTAGGTTCTTTCTTCTTGGAGCCATGACGATCACATACAGACAAAGAGACACGCTCTTTTATTATTATAGGTTGTAAACTCAAATTTTATTATCTTCCTAAAACTATCCTACAAATTTGACAACCCAAGATGACGAAAAGTTGAAAAGTTTTTTTTATGAATGCACGTTACCCACAGTTGATATTAGTATGGATAGTGTTTTGAAGTGTCTCGAATACTGATATATCCAATAGCTACTTAAATCTGAAGGGTCATGACCTCCTTTCCTCGTGTCTTGACTCCAACTGGCTAACGGTAGCTGCTTCTGACTTTACACAACTTTTCACGGAAATTTTAACATCAAATAAAATAGATACTAGCTCAATACTACTTTGAATGTGGTGTTGCAATACTTTCTCAATATAGTGTGCGTGACAAAGCACAGTTACAGAATATAATGTAATTCTCTGACAGCTAACATACATATACAGCCCCGGAAGACTAACTGGTATGGTGTGAGACCTAGTTTAAGTGAGAAGGCAAATTTCTCGGAAGGTAATCTAATATGCTAAGGGTCAATAAAGATGAAGATCTGGAAAAAAATAATTTATCATAAGAGCTAATCTACGCTAGAGTACACGCTTGATTATTTCTGTTTATAGAATGCATATAAAAACGTGGGGGTGCCTGTATACATGAAGAAGGGATAATGACAGAAAATATTAAAGAATATGACTATATATTTAAGTATTTTCTATTGTGATACATCTAAAACGTATATGACATTCCTAAAAACACAAGTCATATACGTAATAGGGTATGTTATGTTACAATACCATAGCCCTTTCGGTGGATTAAGTGGGTTGGAAACTTCCTGGTTATGGTGTTCCATAAAATATATATGTTGTACAACAGAGTTAAAGTGTTCGAAAAATTACCTCTGTATCCAGTATTTTTGATTGAACTAATATCGTAAGGGAAAATGTCTATAAAATGGTTAACGATCATTTGACTAAAGAATATGGTGTTGGAATACCGCATAGAGAAGAGCGTTTTTGCTTTTAAGGGGTCACGATCCATGAATCTTCGGATTCAGAGTCGACCACGCTAGCCACGAAGCCCTGTCTGGCTAAATCTGATATCAGTAAATAATGTTCTTTAAAAGATGCTTGAATATGCCAGATGAAATGATTATAAAATTAGTTTAGAAGACAAGCAGTAACGGAAATTATTAGAGCACACAAACATTTCATATGCATTATTGTCGCTACACACTTATAACTTTCTACATTGCTATATAGTTTAATATACAGAATCTTGTGGAAAAGGTCGTATCACATATATAATTATTAACCTCACAAAAGTTGTACGGCTGAGTATCATATTCATACAATATTTTCACTATAATACGATAGAGAAACAAATATGTTACTCGCAAACACTTAAAACTTACGCGAAGTTCACACAGATTATTTTTGTTAAAATATGAACAGTAATATGAATTTATATGGTAATAACTGAATATTGAAAATTGAACATAATACGAATCATTTCCAGTTAACATTAATGAATCTTAGAAAATATTAATTAGAAAACGAATTGTACAAAAACTGGATCCTTTTGATGATTAAAATAATAAAGTAGGCTGAGAAATAATAACTGGATTATTTTAATCAGAAAAACAGCGTCTATTGGAGAAGAATTGATTGGGAAATGGGCAGCAATAATAGAGCTTGATAACGAAAGGAGTGTATATTGTATATTATAGAATACAAACGATGGCTGATGAGCACATTAAGCCTAATCAATACACAATAACAATAAGAAATCTGACAATGAGGCTGAAACTAATTGAAACTGATGTTCCT
>NW_013665902.1:650026-661501 GCF_000517525.1 Limulus polyphemus
GTTTTTTACTTAAGTAACGACCAAAGGAAAAAAAAAGACTTTCTTTATAAACGCAAGAAAACATAATACAATTACGTGAAATACTTTTATTGCTGAATAGGTAAGAAATGTTATCTTGCTTACTTTTTGAAATAAGCATTTATATAGTTATTTAATGTCATGGATTGAAAATATCGACATCAGATGATGTCTTTGTTAATTCTTGGTGAAGTTGGATTGCTTTAATATAATATAATATATAGTCTCCTCCAGTAACACGGTTTATAAGTAATTATGTCGGTTATACAAGGAAATGGTGATATGTTTGGTCGTTACTGTAGGCAAATACTCATTGGGGAGGTGTAGGAACAAGTACTCTATATAAATATTATTGTTCATAATTAAAGCTTTGTCACAAAGTATTTAGCCATGAGCCTAATTCTCAATGGGCATTCCTTATCATCAATATTAGGGCGAGTTTTCTATTTTCGGTTTAGAAATTCGTTAGAAATTCGATTGGTTGGGTCCCTTCCAGCATTTTCAAAAGCAAACATTCTTTAAATTCGAGCATGTTGATCATGAAAATCAACCAATCGAACTTATTGCTCCCTAGTGGCCCAGCGGTATGTCTGTAAACTTACAACGCTAGAAACCGAGTTTCGCTACCCGTGGTGGGCAGAGCACAGATAGCCCATTGTGTAGCTTTGTGCATAATTACAAACCAACAAACAACTCGAACTTATTTAAATGTTTAGAAACAAACTACGGTCATCAATATTCCCTCTATTTTATTGTGTTTCTACTAACCTCCAACGTCTCCTGGTTTCGATCTTTCTTCAAAAGAAGGAACATATTTAACAACAAAGATGAAAAGTTAGCTCATTAGTTACTGACAGTAAGGCACACTTACGTATTCAATCTTACCGGTTACAATAGTAACATAAGGTATATATTAAGGTTTTTAAAAATGTCATTATTTGTTACGGATGCATGCTAAGTAATTAAACGTTATACATAGTGTGTGTTTTCTTATAGCAAAACCACAGCGGGCTATCTGCTATGTCCATAGAGTGGAATCGAACCCCTCATTTTAGTGTTGTAAATCTACAGACTTACCGCTGTCCCACCGGGGAACCTATACTAGTGTTGAAACTGAGAACATGTAGTGTTGTAAATATAAAGACTTATCGCTGTCCCACCGGGGAACCTATACTAGTGTTGAAACTAAGAACATGTAGTGTTGTAAATCCAACGACTTATCGCTGTCCCACCAGTGAACCTATACTAGTGTTGAAACTAAGAACATGTAGTGTTGTAAATCTAAAGACTTATCACTGTCCCACTGGAGAACCTATACTAGTGTTGAAACTAAGGTGAACCTATACTAGAAAGTTGAAACTACGGTGAACCTATATTAGAGTGTTGAAACTAAGAACATTATTCAGTCTTTGGCCTCATTTTTTATCACTTGATTTGAACACTTTCTTTACATTGTTTAATGAAGCGTTGGACAATTATGCTGAAATTTGTTATTCAATTCTATGGGGGAAAATCAGAATGAAGTGACTATTTTTGTCAACTATTTATATTATTATGTTGGGGCCTATAGAGTTCTTATATTATTATGTTGGGCCTATAGAGTTTTCGTTAAAATTTATCGATCAATAATACGAAAAAAAAGAAAAAACCTAATAAAAATATTTTGCTTACTACTTCTGTATTACCTTGTAACTATATATATAAACTACGTCTCTAGTGTTCGCTTGCCGGTGGTAGTATTGTATATCGATACATTTGGAAATATGGATATAACAAATAGTTCGGGACGTATACATATTGGACCTTCTGTTACATCTGTCGTGCGTATTGAATGCAGAATCTGTAAATGGCGCTTGTAATAGTGAACGTACAGCACGGGCGAACATCGAAACTCACTTCATCCTAACCGGATTACCAATATGTTTCATTTCTTTCTAGATTGTAGTTTTACGTCTTGACTTAGTTAAAACCTCAAATTACCAATATAGAACACATGTGTAGAAAAACATTTATAGACTAAACGTACCAAACCTACACGCCTGAATAGCAGGGATATAATATTAAGTAACACAAAATTTCCCATTATGGTCAGAAAATATTTTATCTTTTCAGGACGATTCCCTAACTTTTTCTTGTTTTTTAAATAATGTTATACAAATATCTCTCATTACTTTACACGCAAGTACGTGAGGTTTGTTGTGTATATTTCTTATAAACATTCTTTAAATGTTATTTTGAAACACCAGCTCTTTTCATATACATAAAGTTAAAAAATATTTATTCTTTATAGTTTTAGCTGAATCTGAAACGTTTAACTTGGCCTTAAATGATATATTTCCATACAATTGTTGTAAAGTCTTATAATAATGGTGCTACTGAGAGTAATCCATATGTAATTTCTAAGTTTACAAGGAGACTTAAAACAGTTATTAAGAAAAAGGAAGTTCTCGAAAGCATTGATATAAAAAACAAATATACTGCCCATCTCAGATCTATGATAATTTGGACCAAGCCATCTTAAACTTCAAACACATCAATACTTCTTACTTACTTTCGTAGATACTAGTGTCACATCTATTCGCGACCGTGTTATTGATAAGGGTTAATACTGTTCGGAACTGAAGAAATCGATGTTAGATATACACGACTGTTCATTTTAAGTTTAATACGAGGGTATTATTTAGCTTATATTGTGTGAGCTTTAAAGTAAGTTATTTTTAGAAGTAACAGTTATGGCAATTTTGCTTATGTAACTGTTTAGAATCATTTATTCTGTAGTTCAGTTGTTGTGAATTGAAGTCACGTTACTTGAACCTTCTGTATTTTTCTCGTTGCTTTAATTGAGTATTGTTACATCATAGCATCGCGTAGTTTGTAGAAAGTTCTAGGTCTCAGTTGGGCAATATGTATATATAGGCGATCAAGTTAGAGCAAATTAAGTTAGTGAAAGTGAAAGTAAGACTAAGTTAGCGGGAGATATAGATCTTGACAGTAATGGTTGGAAACGGCTTGAATGGGTAATGAAGAAAACCTTTAATATAAGTTTAACATAACAGCAAATGTACAATGTTTCGACAAGGTTTTGTCATCATGACAAATTTTAAAGTGTTACAATCGCAGATTGTATTGCAATAACACAGTAGAGAAGAATAATTTGTCTTGTCAATTGAGTTCTAACATAACTGAACCAGCCTGTGGATTTTTGACGTAAAAGATGATTATTTAAAGCTCTGTATACAACTGTGGTAATTCTCGGGGTAAAGTAAATGAATTTATCACTAATTATATTGTGATAAGAGAGTAGAGGAGAACAATTTGTCTTGTAAAAGGGTGTTCTAAATTAATTGAACCCGCCTGTGTGGACTTTGACGAAAAATAGGCAATTTTTTAAATTTCTGGGCACAACTGTGATAACCAAAAGTGTGACGAATTTTTGTACGTACGTTTGACTTGTTTTGAATATCTTATTTTAAAACAAGTGGATTGTGGTCTGTTCGTTTATTGTTCAAATATATCGCCAACAAGTCACAGACACCCACTGTAAATAATCCGCATAAAATCAATTTTCTTAGAATTTTCGTGCATATTTGCACATAGCCTTCTATAGTTTTGAATTTATAGATTAGAGGGAATGCAGCTAGTCAACAGACAACAAACAAACAATAGCCTGTAAAGTGCCTTACTGAAAATTTCAATATAAATATAATGTTGAAGATTTGGTTTGAATTTCGCGCAAAGCTACACGAAGTTGTACTAGCCGTCCCTAATTTAGCAGTGATAGACTAGAGGGAAGGAAGATAGTCAACAACACCCACCGCCAACTCTTGGGCTACTCTTTTACCAACGAATAAGTGGAATTGACCGTTACATAATAACGCCCTCACAGCTGAAAGGGTGAGCATGTTCGGTGTGACGGGGATTCGAACTCGCGATCCGCAGATTCCGAGTCGAGCGCCATAACCATCAGACCTAATGTCGAAGAATCCATTCAAATCGTCGGTGTTCTAATACGTCAAAGTGTAGCTTAAGTGATATGTCGTAGATACAGTTCTTTCAAAATTGATAGATTCTGCATCTCACATATGTTTTATCAAAGAAGCAAAAACAAGATTATTTTTTTGAAAAAGATTGCTTGCATGATCTATTGCATGCTTCCATCTTTTAGAAGTAAAGTTTTACGTGTTTTCAAGCGTCAGATAATATTTCACCTATTACAGTCCCCCGGTGAGACAGCGGTAAGTCTACGGGCTTACAACGCTAAAATCCTGGGTTCGATTCCTGCAGTGAATACAGCAGATAGTTCAATGTGGCTTTGCTCTAAAAACAAACAAACGACAATCAAAATTAATTATTACAGACACATACAAATGAATGAATGCAAACATTCATGCTCGCCTTACAAATTAAAAAAAAAATATTTTTTAAATCAATGTGAGATCCTAATTAACTTACATCGGTTATGTTTTGAATTAATTTCTATGACGTAATATCGCAGAATAGGGGATCAATCCTGCTAAATATAGTGTTTTTTTTAGTTGTTATTTTTTTAGAATTTTCTAGAAAAACAACACAAGAACTGTCTTGACATAGCTGTCCCTACGTTAAAGTTGATGAACGAAATGGAAGGCAACTAGTTAACAACACTCACTGTCAACCTTTAGGCTACTCTTCTCTGGTCAAGTAGTAGGATCTGGCCCAAAGTGTGAATGCGTGTTTTTGCAGCAACGAGAGGTATAGAAATAATCTTGGAATTCACAGTTTTCGCACGCTAACAACCTGGCCACGCCCGGCATCAATATTTTCCGTCGCAGAAAGGCCTGCTGAAATTATTGCAATGTGTTTCTTTTATAGCCTATCGTGGTTGTTGCAGAGTAAAATCGTATAATAAATAAGAAAATATCTATAGTAACAAAAAGTACATTATATATATCATTTAGGGTCTTTTGTGATTTTTTTGATCACATTTAAATAAAATATTTTGTGTAACTATTTGAACATGAACGTTTCAACAAATTTCATAAAATTCATGACAGCATTGAATTTGTTTGTTTGTTTTAGCGCAAAGCTACAAAATGGACTATCTGCGCTCTGGATATCGCGAAGAATCGAGCCCCTAATTTTTGCGTTATAAATCCGTAGACTTATCGCTGACCCACCTATTGTTCTTTTTCTTGTTGTTATTCTTATTGTTGCTGTGTTTCTTGTTCTTATTGCTTTGCTGTTATTGTTGGTGTTTTTGGTATTGTTGCTGTTGTTCTTGTTATTGATACTGTGGTTCTTGTTCTTGATGTTGATATTCTTGTAATTGTACTTGTTGTTCTATGTTCAATCATTACTACTATTTTTGCGTTAAATAACACCACAATATTAGGTCGAGACAATCAACATTTTTCAAAATTCCCATGCTTTGTTTAAGCTTTCTACTTTTGTTATGTTCTCTATCGGTTCAAAATTATGTAAAACGCTTAAATGTAGATCAGTATTTCTTCTGTCTCATGCAAATTTCTTTGCAAGGGATTAAGTACCTGCCTGTTCTTCTGAGCTAAGAAGCTCTGCAAACCACAGAGAAATTGAAATCAATACTGGTGTCGCTCGAGCCAAAGGAATTTAATGAAAATTGAGTAAGCAAAAAAGAAAACGTATTTGCGCATTGTAAATATATCATGAATGGGTCTCGTTAATTCCTATCTGATGTAATAAAAAATGTTCAGCAATTAAATAGCACTTAACTAAAACTTGATGAATCCAACCAAACTTCCTGGATCCAAACTAAACTTTCTGGACTCCAATTAAACGTGGTGGCTCCCAATCTAAATGTTAAAGATGTATAAATAATATCAAACTAAGTTACCTTGAAACTAAACTGGCGTGAATCAGTGACCCAAAGAGTTTCTCATCCAATCAAAAGAAAGAAAAAAAATACGAACACTGTAGCCAGAATGGGAAAATTTAGTTCATGTAGTTCATTAAGACTTGTCTTCAAATTCGTTTAGGCCTGAAGCGCGAAGTTAAAATCACTTACTTCAGCAGTTTCATTTTTGTTTCTTAATCAGAAAAGAATACAGTTTAATGGGCCCTGAACTAAATTATAAAGTTTTCTGGAGTTGTTTAAAAAATGTAAAATTGTGCTTATTAAAAAAGTTAAACTTACTAAAAATCTATACTTTACATCTGCTACTTGATGTCACCACCTTTAACAGATCGAGGAACTTCTCGTTAAAGATCTTATCTACCGGGTTAATCGTAATTATGTAATCCTCGTCAGGTTTTTTCGTGCTCTAGTGATCTGCGTTCTAAAAAAACAAGCTGAAGTGCAATGAGTTCTAACCTCAAGTACGATAATGCTAATAATTTTACTTACCAACCTTTTTTAAGTCGCCTATATCAACATCCTGCTGGGTTGTTTTGTGTGAGCTTTGTACCAGCAGGATACAGTATTATAATTTATATGGTTGTTTTACATTAAGTTTGTTTGTTTGTTTTAGAGCAAAGCCATATTGAGCTCTCTGCTGTGTCAACTGCGAGGAATCGAACTCTGGGTTTTAGCGTTGTAAGTCCATAAACTTGTCGCTGTCCCAAAGGGGGATATTTCGTTTACTAATGTAAATGTCTGCAGTAAATAACTGGAGCTATAATTACTTTCACTTTTTATGATATGATTTCTTATTGGGTGCTAATGACATTTTATAAGATCGATTGTAACCTGGAGAGAATTTAGCAATAGAAGTATTTCTCTCTAAAGCACTTTTAAAACTTTTCTTCCAGTTTCCTGCTTTAATGTATTCTGAGAATTTTTTTAACGTTTACGATGCCATCTTGCGTTATTTTAGTTCTACAGCTGAAACTGATGATAATGTTATTGTACTTAGCTTACGAAGCAGTTACGTTGTATATACTATTTTATTTCAATAACTTATAATTTTACAAGATAAACCTATAGGAAGATCGAACGCGGCCCGCCGTGAAACTGATTAGGTTAAACATTATATCTACACTCTCATGAAAGTAAAACTATAGTTGTTTTGATTGGTCGAAAGCTGACAGTGGGTTCTATATGAAAACACTGTTGTTTGGTATTTAATCATAATGTGTTAATCATATAGTTTTAGTTTTGTTTCTACAGAACAGGATACTAAATAAAGTTACGTTTCCTGCAGTTACTGTTTTTCTTTTCAAACTTCGTAATTAATATTTTTCACTGAACTATTGTTCTCCGGGGAATTTGAAGCGACGATCAGTACGGTGATCCACAGTTTGAACTGGCTTGGCAGCACATGAGATGCATACGTGTACCTCGGTACATGCAGTGAGAGTATGACACTTGTGAGCTTGCTGACCTATTATATATATGTGTAAAGTAAAATCCTAAACACTTTTCGACCCGATGTTATTCCAAAGAAGTAACCGTACTCAATAAACAAAATATATATATGTTTACTTCCCTTGAAAGCTTTACAAAACTGGGTAAACAAAAGTCAAAATGTTACGTGATACTTGGACCATTAGTTCAATTATTTATCCTATTGTATTTTTGAAACACTAAGGATATTAATTTCCGAATTAGCAGAATAATGACAATTATGAGTCTGTCAGGTCAGTGATTAAATTTATAGAATACACTGGCAGAAAATGAAAAGTATGTTATTTTAAATGAAAGCATAGCATTATATTATTTTAATAGTTTCGTTTTGAGTTTACTTACCGATTATAAGTATTATTTAAAAAAAAAAACAGTGAAGTAATATGAGAAACTCTATGATAGCTAAGAAAGGAAATATAAAAATATTAATTCTGTATAAGGTCTAGCTCCTTGAGTTAAGCCTAATGGTCTGATTTTAGGCCTAATTGGATAGTGAATTAAAGTGATAGGCTATGCCTCTTATAAGAAACTATATAATTTAGTCTGGTAAGGATCTTCGTTTACACTGGACGCCTATCTCTGTCAAACGCCGAACAACATTTCTAGATTGTTCCAGTTTTTTTCTCTGAAACCTTTTAGTTGCTATACGGAACTTTGTGCTTTAGTTTCGTGTGAAACATGTGCAAATGACATTAAAGTCGAATGGCAGGAGAGTAAATCAGATAACGAAAAAAGCTATGTAAACGTACGGTAGCAAGTGTTAATGTCTAAATTTGGTCCTTATAAAACTTTACTTTTGAAGATTTATATTGCTTCAATTCTACACGAACACACACACATACGTTATATGTATTTTTGTCTTAATTTTCATTTTGCTTTTTTTATAATTTGATTTTAAAGACAATAAGACTCAAGTCGACTAAAAAACTAATCTGTTCCTTTTTTATAATTTGATTCTGAAGACAATAAGTCCTAAGTCGACAAAAAACAGTAAATAACAAACAATTTTAAATGGATACATAGATAGATAAACGTTTTCTTACAAAGTTGACAAACGAAGATAACAGTAAAGTTAATAATTCTATGATACGGTTTCTTGATGCCCTTTTATGAAAGATGAACTAAGCTAACTTCTTTATGAAACATGATAAATCTAACTTACTTCTTAAATAGGATTTCATTATGAAATAGGTTTCATACGTTTTACAAGGTATTTGATACATGTTTATGGTGTTCTTTATGGAACTTCAATTAAGTTTAATAGAAGATTTGGGAATTTTCATCTTTATCTTTTTATGTGCTTTTTTATATACTCCACTGAGTATATACTACATTTGTTCAACATATATATATATTGGATAAATAAATATTTGTTATTTGATTGGATGGCATAGACAAACTGCAGGACAATGTACTTGCCAAAAAAATCTCCTAATCCAACTATACATTAAGTAACCCAAACAATTAATGGTAAGTACATATAACGACCAAACTGGAGCTCTGGTTAATAACAGATAACGGAAAAGTGTAATTTCATTAATGAAATAGAGGGTTATTGTAGTTGTCTTACTTTTCTATAACTACTTCTCGAACCGTCCCACAGTAGGACAGCGGTAAGTTTACGAACTTACAACGCTAAAATATGGGGTTCGATTCCGCGTGGTGGACAGACTGCAGATCGCTCATCGTGTAGCTTTGCACTAAGAAAACAACACGAACAATTTCTCTATACTTTTATATAGAAAACTTCCATCAAAGGCAATTTAGCGACATCTGTTGAGCGTTTAGTGACTCTTAAAATGTAGAACTCTATGAAGAAACATGAAAAATTTAAATATATCTATATATTTATTTTAGGTTCCGCAGCATTTCTAGATCATTTTTTCAACTTCTTGTTCCATACTAAATCTGGTTGATCTAATAACTTTTCTAAATCACTAAAAAAAAGCTATAGTGGAACATACACGATCTTAAAAACAATCGTACTATTTATTAAAATTATCATATTCAAAAAATAAAACATAATATTCAAGGCCTTGCTAAGCTCCTATATGTTTAACGAGATCGGTGGATGGATAGGTTTTATTCTTCCTAAATCTGACAGAGTTTTTCTCAAATTAAAATGTTTGATAACGTTGCGTGTACGTATAAGTCGAAACCAACTTCACAAATGACTTCATACTTTCTAAGTGAAGAAAAGCAAATAAACAAATTAAAATGTTTGATAACGTTACGTGTACGTATAAATCGAAACAAACTTCACAAATGACTTCATACTTTCCAAGTGAAGAAAAGCAAATAAACAAATTAAAATGTTTGATAACGTTGCGTATACGTATAAATCGAAACAAACTTCACAAATGACTTCAAACTTTCCAAGTGAAGAAAAGCAAATAGCAAATTAAAATGTTTGATAACGTTACGTGTACGTATAAGTCGAAACAAACCTCACAAATGACTTCAAACTTTCCAAGTGAAGAAAAGCAAATAAACAAATTAAAATGTTTGATAACGTTGCGTGTACGTATAAATCGAAAAAAACTTCACAAATGACTTCAAACTTTCTAAGTGAAGAAAAGCAAATAAACATTTAACAACGCAAACTTAAGAGACCCCTTTTAGTGCACGTTCTTCATCTCAATTTGAAGAAAGATTTTTGTGGATTTATTATTGAACATAACAATAAATGAACAGATAGGTCTTGTTTCATTGTTGTTAAACATAAAGCTCCTCAATGGGCTATCTGTACCTTGTTAACCGCGGGTACCGAAACCCAACTTTTACTTTTATAAACTTTTAGTTTTACCGCTGAGATACCGTAGGATGAAGTGGGGGGGGGCAAATAAATAGGCTTTGCTTGTTTGTTGTTAATCTCAAAGCTCTACAATGGGCTATCTGTGATATCACGGGTATCGAAACCCAGTCATAAGCCCGCTGAGCCATAAGGGGACAAATATTTTGTTTTTTGTAGAGAAAAGCCCCATTGATCTATCTGCTGTGTCCACCGCGGAGAATCGAGCTCCGCATTTTAGCGTTATAAGTCCGTAGACTTACTGCTGTCCTATCGGGGGACAAGACAAATAGATAGCTAGATAAAAGTTTGGGTGTATGACCTCATAATGCAAAAGCCTTATTGTTTCTTTAACTCCTAGGTACCATAACACTGAAAAAACACAGTGAAAGATCAATCAGACCGACTATATATAGCTTCAAGCTTTTCACAGAGAGATAGGTCAGCATGCTCGTCTTTTATCTCGCGTTCTTCAAACTAACTGATAACTTAATGAGCCTCTTTTTTGCTAACACCAAAAACAAAAGAGATGACAAGCTTAATAAATATCTTTTAATAACAACAGTGATCAATCATATCAGGGGTAGGACTGTTTTTTCTTCTTCTTTTTCCTGCTGTTGCTAATGTTAAATTATTTTTTCGTCTAACAGTGAGATAAAAATATCCCTTTTATTTTGGTTTTGTACCAATGGGAAATACTCTGCTTTGGAGCTACCTCACGAAAATGAACTACATGTGTTTTTTTTTAATGGAATTGGAATTTTCAATCTCAATGACACCTAATGTACACGTGAGTTAAATGGTTGGATTATAGACCCTTAAAATTTAGGTAAAATTGTCACTAATTAAGAACAACTGACCAGAAAGAAGGCAGACACGGCCTTGAGTAGACCAAATAAAGAGATTAGCTGTCATTTTAATAGCGCACCCACTGTTGAAAGTATAGAACGTGATCAACGGAATCACGACTCAAGCCACTTTAATAGCGCACCCCCTGTTGAAAGTATAGAACGTGCTCAACGGAATCACGACTCAAGCCACTTTAATAGCGCACCCGCTCTTCAGAGTATGGAGCATGTTCAACTGAATCACGACTCGAGTCACTTTACTAGCGCACCCGCTGTTCAAAGTATGGAGCATGTTCAACGGAATCACGACTCGAGCCACTTTAATAGCGCACCCACTGTTGAAAGTATAGAACGTGATCAACAGAATCACGACTCAAGCCACTTTAATAGCGCGCCCCCTGTTGAAAGTATAGAACGTGATCAACAGAATCACGACTCAAGCCACTTTAATAGCGCGC
>NW_013665902.1:662167-665424 GCF_000517525.1 Limulus polyphemus
ACTCGAGTCACTTTAATAGCGCACCCGCTGTTCAGAGTATGGAGCATGTTCAACTGAATCACGACTCGAGTCACTTTAATAGCGCACCCGCTGTTCAGAGTATGGAGCATGTTCAACTGAATCACGACTCGAGTCACTTTACTAGTGCACCCGCTGTTGAAAGTATGGAGAGTATTCAACGACTCGAACACTAATCGTTCTGACACGACTTTCGACATGCTACTCTCTGGGCTATGCCTGTGCAATTCTGTGTTTAATGGTAACAACATATACTTGATAATTTATGTAGTTGATTTACTCTCGTTTTGCGGTTCCTCGGTGAACATAAATATTTAGTTTTTAACAAAGCATAACTATATTAAAATGCTGCTTATGCATTTTTTTATCTCTATAAAAATAAAATAATCACACAACATAAAGTAAACAAGCTAGCTGCTTCAAGTAGTTATATAGTTTTGAATAACGAATGCCATCGAATATACAAAAACCACTGATGTTGTCATATTTGACATTCTTGAAGTTAGACAGAACTAAAAACCTTTGAACGATAGACGAAATGGTGTGTATGTGTGCTTGTACTCTACGTTTGTGGTACAATTAATCCACACAGAGATGAGAGGTAAGATCTGGTAAGGCAAGTGGCGAAGCCAAGAACAGAAACGGTCCCACATTTCTTTCTCGCCAAACACCATGTTAATCTTCCTTTTTGTGGAGTGTGAAGGACATCCCAAACACCATGTTAATCTACCTTTTCATGGAGTGTGAAGGACATCCCAAACACCATGTTAATCTACCTTTTTGTGGAGTGTGAAGGACATCCCAAACATCATGTTAATCTACCTTTTTGTGGAGTGTGAAGGACATCCCAAACACCATGTTAATCTACCTTTTCATGGAGTGTGAAGGACAACCCAAACACCATGTTAATTTACCTTTTCATGGAGTGTGAAGGACATCCCAAACACCATGTTAATCTACCTTTATGTGGAGTGTGAAGGACATCCCAAAACACCATATTAATCTACCTTATTCCCAAATTCACTATGTCTGGTTACTTTTTTAAAAAATAATGCTAAATGTTCTTCGATTATTTTACACATTTTGCAATTTCTGTTTCTGGTTTTCATTTCCAGTTTCACTAGAGAATAGACATCGAGTCGAGTTCTCTACATACAGCCAAGTTTAGAATTGTATTTTTATCACATCGATGTGTTGTTACTTACTTTAAATGTATTTTTCTGTTCAATAACTTTTATCTATATAATTTGTTTTTTAAAGCTTTGTTAAAGTTTCGTTTATAAAATTAGGAATTGCGACATATATTCTCACACTTTTAGACCTTTTTCTTTGTATATTATCATGAATAAAGTTTTTTTAACAATGAAAAAAATTTTATTATACGACCAGAACAATGTTAAAGTATTTTCACACATAATCTCCCTATTACGAAACATTATACATAATTCCTCAAATAATAACTCACACGTAGCAAATATTTAGTACTAATTCTGTTTCCTTACACTCTGTCAGTTTTTATTGGACATAAATTTCGAATTATATCATAACTAAACATCAATAAATTATGACCAAACTTGGAGAGTAATATTGTCCATCTTCACTGAGAATATCCAGCCTACTCAGTGCCGTTTTAACTTGCATATTCTTCACTATTTAAATGATATTAGAAGAGGAAAAGCAAGTTAACCAGTTCTACCACTTAGTTTATTACCGTACTTAACCTTTAGTTTTTATTTGTAAAAGCAAGTGCTGCTATATTTATTTACAGCTTCCAAGAAACCAAATATCTGGTTAATTAGTTTTACTTTTAACCGTTTAAACATTCCTTTATAAAACAGTATGATTGCTATTGAGTTATAAAAGTTGTTGAGTTTTTCGTTTGTTTCTTTTTGCGACAACGGGTCTCGAGCCACGGACCTTCGGAATGACAGTCCGATCACCCCACGCAAAATAAAACACTAAAGTTGTAAGGTAAAAACTAAATTTTCCTATCTCATATTTTTGCTCAACTGCGAAAAATCAAGCGCCAAAAAATGGAAAAACAAAAAAACTCCAGAGCAACTAATGTTCAAAATTTACATTACGAAACAACCTTCAGGAAAGAATTATTATCATAACCTATTATTAACAAATGTGCCACTTGAAATTCACCTTGAATTTCACTTTTTATTCTTGATAATTTTCTAGATACAATAATGTACGGAACCATGTTTGAGACTATAAAAAAGATCTAGCTGAAGCTCAATTAACTCCTAGGTAACGAAGAAAGAACATGAAAAACTGACGTCCAACATCACTGCTGATAAACGAGTTAACATTAGGTACCAAGCTGGATCTCTGTCGTCGTTAGAACAACAGACTAAGCTATCAGTAACATTCAAGTTTTGTCTTAAGCTGACTCAGCCTATTGTCTCCTTGAGTGATTACAGCCGGATGTCCGTAAATAGTTAGAAATAATTTTCACTCACAACAAATAAAACAAAAAGTTAATATTATTATTATTCGATGAAGTTGAAAATACCCGTCAATAAAAGAAAAATATACATGTTATAAAAAATACAAATAACGCAATAAACCTTACAACTTTCTCTACCACACGCCACCTTGTACATTGTATTTATGGTAAAGTTACTAAGGCTATCTGCTCCCATCTCTAATTTTGGACTACTGACCAGAGAAAAAGCAGTCATTCAGCAACACACTACCTCCCACTGGCTGTCACTTTTATAACTCGCGCACAGCTTAAAGTGCGGAGAATACTTTGTGATATTGCACGGATTGGAAGTCGGAGAACGGCTCGTCAGCTCTGAAATCCAGAGCGTAACCGCAGAGTTGACCCACACCCACTTTACAGCAAAGACAGATCACATGACACTGAAAGCTGACTTAGTAATATTATCCCCTGGTGGCTGAAAGTATTAGAGATATAACGTTGCATGATATAATAATTCTTGAGTAAAGTTATTAAACGGTTTTTACATCAAAAATGATGTAAGATTTGTTTCAATATAAGAACCACATTGTTTGAGATATTAAGATTTTGAAATATACACTGAGTGGTCACAAGTAAATAGACACCTAATTCTTCGTCATTATCTGATTTATGCTAACTAATTTGTGTTCACAGAGCACTATATAAATGAAAATGGTCCGCACACTAATTATCTTGTGCTACAACATGATTAGAATTCAAGGTTCTCTCGAATTGTCAGATTTTGTTAGAGGATGGATAGTTGGTC
>NW_013665902.1:666371-670695 GCF_000517525.1 Limulus polyphemus
CGACCGGCAAGTCAAGAAACAAAAAAAAAAAAAAACTTCGAAGAGCGATATACTCCAAGTTTTGAAGCAAGATTGAGCGAAAATCCCACAATTTAAAATTGACGAGATGATTTTCACTATGCCCCAAAGGATCAACGAACTCCACGAAGCGAAAGGAAGATCTACTAGATATTAATTAAATTATAAATATATCAATTCATGTGAATATGACTGAAAAATTTCATTTTTTCTGAAAAGGTGGTGTCTATTTACTTGTGACCACGCTCTGTATGTAAATAATGACAAAAGCCGTATTATACTATAGAAACCTCATCACAACCTTACATCACAACTTTTTATCGAAACTTGAATTAAGCATTTCACCGTAAAGGTGCCAGTTAACGATGAACTGGATCTTTAACTGGTAATAGGTGTTGTGTCACAAAAAGAATTATATTTATTGTACAAAATCCTTGTTTATTAGCTCAGAACGGGTTTATAATGAGAGGAAAGGGCGTACAAATATAATTTCAACAACACTTTATTTGTTGTACCCGCTGCCGAGGAGGGTTTTCACACAATATTGAAGCTCGTTAGGTTGAAAGTGCACTTGCATCAGTTGCTTATGAGATATTAAATCTTAAGGCGTTATAACATCTAAGCTGGAAGAGCATGACTCAGATTTTTACCAGTCTTATTGTTATGCGGCCTGGTATGGCCAGATGGTTAGGGCGCTCGACTCGTAATCTGTGGGTCGCGGGTTCTAACCCCCGTCCTATCCAAAAATGCTCGCCATTTCAGCCGTGTGGGCGTTATAATGTGACGATCAGTTCCACTATTCGTTAGTAAAAGAGTAGCCCAATAATTGGCGGTGAGTGATGATGGCTAGCTGCCTTCCCTCTAGTCTTTCACCGCTAAATTAGGGACGACTAGCACAGATAGCCCTCGTGCAGCTATGCGCGAAATTCAAAACAAACTTATTCTGATGCAATATTACACCTATTACCATCTTCGTAATGTAGTAAACCTGATAGAATCTTTTTCTAGAATAACCTTATATTTGCAATAAAAATCACATGAACAATAATTAATGTGTTAAGCTAGGAACATAAAAGCATTAAGGTACACATCTAATTAAGGAAACAAGAGAATGCAATAGAATCCCAGTTACTACATTTGTAAGTGAAGAAAATAAACTCGTTTCTTTCTATCCAAGATGAAAAAAAAGAAGTAATTAAATAATATTTGCAACTTCTGACTGTCATTCCAAGTATAACATATTGTTCTTAAATATATTACTTTCCTTGCTTCAACAACATTGGAAACTTCTTTGTGACACTGAAAAAAAAAGTAGATGAAAGTGGAAACCTAACCACTTCGATACAGGTATGCTACGTTTGCAGGTAGAAGATCTTTTCGTATCGGCCCGGCATGGCCAGGTGGTTAGGGAGCTCGACTCGCAATCGGGTCGCGGGTTCGAATCCCCGTCACACCAAACATGCTCGCCCTTTCAGCCTTGGGGCGTTCTAATGTGACGGTCAATCCCACTATTCGTTGGTAAAAGAGTAGCCCAAGAGTTAGCGGTGGGTGGTGATGACTAGCTGCCTTCCCTCTAGTCTTACACTGCTAAATTAGGGACGGTTAGCGCAGATAGCCCTCGTGTAGCTTTGCGCGAAATTCAAAACAAACAAACAAACTTTTCGTATTATGATTAACTAGTAAAGATTAGAATGTTTCTAATTGATATCATTTCTGTTTCTAGTGCTTCTGGTAGTATATTGGGGAACTAATGGTACTTGTTTAGATTAAACTTTTTTTTAAAACCGATACTTAATTTTCATAATATTTTTATTTAGCGACATTAGTGTTTTAATGGTCACTAGGTTACTTTCACATGTACTAAAACTGAACAAAAGTTCGAACATTTTTTATGAACATTTACTTTATTTTGAATTTCGCGCAAAGGTACACGAGGGCTATCTAATAGACTAGAGAAAACGTAGCTAGTCAACACCACCACCCCTAGCACTTGAGGTACTTTTTTACCAATAAATAGTGGGATTGACCGTCACATAATAACGCCTCCATGGCTGAAAGGGCAAGCATGTTTGGTGGGACGCGGATTCGAACCCGCAACCCGCAAATTGCGAGTCGAGTGCCCTAACCACTTGGCCTCGAACATTTATATGAACAGTGTTTGCTCCTCTGATATATTGTCGTGCAATTTTGTGTTATTTGATGTGTACCTTTTTATTTCACATCTGCATTAAAAATTTCGATAAGTTCATAAAGTTTTCAAAACTATACATAATCTCCCTGGTGGCGAATTATATTTGTAAAGAAAGTTTCAAAAACTTTATATACACTCAAAAGCAACACTTCTACAATTTTGTTTTAAATACATGTTGCCAAATAATTAATAAGTAGTTTGTGTCCTTCTTCGGACTCAGCAGGAACCCGAAACGTTGTCAAGAATATATACATGACGAGAATAATGTCTAAAGCTACCTTCAAAGAAGAAGTATAGTCTCCGACGAAGGAAATCGAAACCCTGATTTTAGCGTTGTAAATCCGAAGACTTACCGCTGTCCCACCGGGGAACTTCGAGAAAAAAAAGAGAGACCATTTATCTTCAAATTCTTTTAGCTTAGATATTGTTTGTTTTGAATTTGGCGCAAAGCTACGCGAGGGCTATCTGCGCTAGCCGTCCCTAATTTAGCAGTGTAAGACTAGAGGGAAGGCATCTAGTCATCGCCACCCACCGCCAACTCTTGGGCTACTCTTTTACCAACGAATAGTGGGATTGACCGTCACATTATAACGCCCCCACGGCTGAAAGGGCAAGCATGTTTAGTAGGACGGGGATTCGAACCCGCGACCCTCAGATTGCGAGTCAAGCTCCCTAACCACTTGGCCATGCCGGGCCCAAGAGCTTAGATATAACAAAGTGATACTGTATAGGGAGTCTAAACGTGTGTAGGAAGAGCCACGAGTAACTTGGTAATTTAAGTTATATATTCCTACTTAGTGTTTTTAAATTTCATTACTATTTGTAAATTGACTAGTTGACTGGAAAATAAGTTTGTTGATTTATTAAATGTGCATAACAATTCATAATCTCTTCTTTCCTTTTGTTAAATTCCCTCGTAAACCTACAAACTCTCATGGAGACTTATAAATGTCAAATTGACATGTGCATGTAAAAAATAAACACTTAATTTAATAAAACGAAGTGTTCATTTCTAAACTGTCGTACAAGTTTTATAAATCGTCAAGTAGATTTCTCTGTCAGCTTGTCAATTTACAAATATTAGTAACATTTGTAAACTGAAGAGTCAAACGGAAACGAAGTATGCAGTATATAAATTGTAAATACAATTTAGTTTAACTTTTAAACAATTTAGTTGTAAATACAATTTAGTTTAACTTTTAAACAATTTAGTTGTAAATACAATTTAGTTTAACTTTTGAACAATTTAATTGTAAATACAATTTAGTTTACTTTTAAACAATTTAGTTGTGAATACAATTTAGTTTAACTTTTAAACAATTTAGTTGTGAATACAATTTAGTTTAACTTTTAAACAATTTAATTGTAAATACAATTTAGTTTAACTTTTAAACAATTTAGTTGTAAATACAATTTAGTTTAACTTTTGAACAATTTAATTGTAAATACAATTTAGTTTAACTTTTAAACAATTTAGTTGTAAATACAATTTAGTTTAACTTTTAAACAATTTAGTTGCAAATACAATTTAGTTTAACTTTTGAACAATTTAGTTGTAAATACAATTTAGTTTAGCTTTTGAACAATTTAGTTGTAAATACAATTTAGTCTAACTTTTAAACAATTTAGTTGTAAATACAATTTAGTTTAACTTTTGAACAATTTGACTTAAGCTGAAATTTACACTTGGCGCCCAGACGTCCAGCTCCCTCCTCAGTGACTCAGTGGTATGTCTGAAGATTTATAAAACTGGGTTTCGATACCAGTAGTGGGCACAGCATAGACAGCCCATTGTGTAGCTTTGCTTTGCGCTTACCAACAAACAAACAAACTATACATGCGCAAGAAAATTCATTACTGTAAATTAAAAAAGCATTAATGATAACTTAATGCTACATTTATTTGAAAGTGATTCGTAGCATTTAATTAAGGGCTTTATGTTGATCACGAAAGTTATGTTTTTCGTTTACATAAAACTCAGAATTGTGTAACAAAATAAAATGCAAAAAAGTGGTTTATGTTTGCTACGTATTAGAATTTCGAATGGTCTGAAACCGAGTTAAATGATATTTTAAATTTAGTAGTTAAATTGTATTTTGGATTTAGTAGTTAAGT
>NW_013665902.1:671548-685768 GCF_000517525.1 Limulus polyphemus
CAAATTACAGATAATTTTATATAAAACCTCTCTGTAATAGCTTTCATTAACAAATCAATTTTCAGTTTATAATTCGGCACCTAGTAATTGTAGATAAATCCTTTCCTCCCATTCATCGAAATTTTCGAAAAAATATGTGATGCATAACTTGTTTTTATCAGTGAATGAAGTAGGAGAGGATTACTGTGTAAATAAGCGTTATTCTCTTGCAATATTCATACGCCAAACTTTTCTCTCTTTGCTAAAATAGTCAATAATAACGTGTTTCTGAGAATCATAAACACTAATATGTACTTCGTTTCAAATGCAGCTCTACGTATTATCAAGAACTCGTGAACAGCCAGGTTATCAAATACCATAGAAACGCCCATTTCGTAATTCAGACAAGACTGTTACCAAACAACCTATGCTTCTGGAATGACTGAAAACAACATATAAACGTATTTTAAATGACAAAATCAATCCTATCTTCATTACAATAGTTACATTTCATTTTTGAAGTTTCCACTCATAGCGCAACCTACTAAAGGCAAATATTTATCAGTTCCACATTATGAGTTGTTTGAATATCAAAATCAACCACAAATAGTGCAACTCGTTTCGCACATTATCTGAACACTAATTACGCTTTAAGTTAGAACTGGTCAAGATTCTCTACCATTCTCTCATGCAGATGGGATGTTTTATAGCCTCTGTAATTTATTATAAATACAACCACTGGAAGCTTGATCACCAGAAAAAAAAGAAAGGTGTCGATTTCGCTTTCTTACATCCATACTCAAAATTGCGTCTTTGATCTAATTCTTTACCATTTAGAGATTTCAAATGACATGAATGACGTATTCTAATTCTAAAACACTCTTTTTTTCTCGATTTTTGTCCTTCTTTTCTAAAACTGAATTTTTTTCTTTGTAACCTCTGATTTTATTCTATTTTTAAGACATAATTATTATAATGAATTTTTCATTCCTATTCCCTAGCCGTTCCGTTTCGCTAGAAATTAACACTTCTCATTAAGGATCTTTTTTTTTTTTTACTTACAGAATCTACGAAACGTATATGCAGGTTTTAACCATTTTGGTTTTATTGAAATTATTTTAACCTTTTATGTCTTGAGCTTATTTTTGTCTTGTGTGTCATTGAAAATAAATGCTGGTGATATTATTTACTCAGACTTTGTAAACCCTTCCATTATACTCACGCTTCTCAAGCGTCAAAACGTTATCGTGCCTTCTCTAGTTATTATTGTCATTCACTTCGAACCCGCGGATTGCGAGTCGAGCTCCCTAACCATGGACAGACATATTAGACGATATGTTTTGATTTAATCCCCGTCCCACCAAACATGTTCGCCCTTTCAGCCGTGGAGGCATTATAATGTGACGGTCAATCCCACTATTCGTTGGTAAAAGAGTAGCCCAGGAGTTGGCGGTGGGTGGTGATGACTAGCTGCCTTCTCTCTAGTCTTACACTGCTAAATTAGGGACGGCTAGCGCAGGTAGCCCTCGTGTAGCTTTGCGCGAAACTCAAAAACAAACAAACTTTCCCGGACTACCGCGCCATCTGTTGCTTACCATCAAATTATCCTTTTTCGTTATTTACACCATTGATTCTATCAATACGACTACATCAAATATTTATTACTGCAGCAGCCTTTGTCCAGTTTTTGTTTCTATACGCTCATTTCATTGCCTTCGTTTTCTAGGCCTTTATTATTTTCTTTCACACCTATTTAAACACCAGAACTTCACATCTTCTAGTTTAATCAATATATTGTGCCTCGGAGTTACTTAACTGTACGTACCTTCTACTTTCTTTTAAATGTTTGCGTTACCTTCTTAGATCTTTCAATAGCACTTTCACTTACACCTCCACACCTTCTATGTACCTTCTACTTTCTTTTAAATGTTTGAGTTACTCTAAATTTTACCTTCTTAGATCTTTCAATAACACTTCCACTTACACCTCCACGCCTTCTATTGACTTATTCTAGTTTCTTCCCTTTCATGTACTTATACGTTTATATCATTAATTCGCATATATTTCTGTTTCTTCTTTCTGTAACCCAGTTTCATCTGTCAATATGTTCTACTTTCTTCTATTTATTGTACTTTTGTCTCCACGTCAGCTTTTTATCATATTTTTATTCTTCGTTCTATTTCTTCTACTTGCAACCTTATCTCAGTTAGAGCTAGTAATTAATATTCGTTTGAATAACCTTTTGTAGTCCATTCATCAAAGAGCATTGATTATGCTGCCCAAGTAAGATGAATTACGTCACTTTCATGTTTTTCAAATAGTTCAAACAAAACAAGATTGTTGCATCATCGTCTTAGAAGAGCCCTTGCTTATCAGGATGGAAAAATTGTATTGAGGAAAGGACATGATCGGAGACAATGTAGTATTGAGGAAAGGAACATGATCGGAGACAATGCTCAAGGACACTCTTGATGTCATTCGCCATCTTCAAAGAAATTGCGTTTCCAATACCTGACACAAGAACGTTATTCACACCAATACAGCACCTCAAACAATTTGTGCTGTCAGAAAATGATAGCAAGTGTTTCATGTGGTTTGAAAAATAAAAACCGACCTCTACCAGTGTTCGAAGCATTTTAGGGCTCTTTAAGTTATATCAATAGGTAAAAATATGTGATTTCATTTCATGTTCGCATATTTCTATAAAATACAATTAAACATTTAAAGAGATATTAATAAATTTCGTATGATGTGATTTCCAGGATCTTGAGAAAGCAAATTCGTTTTATGAGGATTAATGTCTAAGTATTACGACTTTTTACATCACCTCTCTCGTTTCACTACTTAAAACCTTGTAATCATAATACTATACTATATTGTACTGTACTATATTGTACTGTACTGTACTTTATTATGCTATATTGTACTATACTGTACTATATTGTACTGTACTATACTATACTGTCCTGTACTGTACTATACTATATTGTACTGTACTGTACTATACTATATTGTACTGTACTGTACTATATTGTACTGTACTGTACTATATTGTACTGTACTGTACTATACTATATTGTACTGTACTGTACTATACTATATTGTACTGTACTGTACTATATTGTACTGTACTGTACTATACTATACTGTCCTGTACTGTACTATACTATACTGTACTATATTGTACTGTACTGTACTATATTGTACTGTACTGTACTATACTATATTGTACTGTACTGTACTATATTGTACTGTACTGTACTATACTATACTGTCCTGTACTGTACTATACTATACTGTACTATACTATATTATACTGTACTGTACTATTTTATGCTATATTGTACTATACTATACTATCTTGTACTGTACTGTACTATACTATATTGTACTGTACTATACTATACTGTCCTGTATTGTACTATACTATACTGTCCTGTACTGTACTATACTATACTATACTGTCCTGTACTGTACTATACTATATTGTACTGTACTATACTATATTGTACTGTACTGTACTATACTATATTGTACTGTACTGTACTATATTGTGCTATATTGTACTATACTGTACTATATTGTACTGTACTGTACTATATTGTGCTATATTGTACTATACTGTACTATATTGTACTGTACTATACTATACTATATTGTACTGTACTATACTATACTGTCCTGTACCGTACTATATTGTATTGTACTATACTATACTGTCCTGTACCGTACTATACTGTACTGTACTGTACTATATTGTATTGTACTGTACTATACTATCGTTTTTTTTTTACGACACAAACACTTTTTAAAAGTCAGGCATTAATTTACGTGTCCGTTTAGATAAATATACATTTAACAAAACACTACAACAATTAAACTCTTTTGTTGTATCTCTTTTTTATTAATTTCTTCTGTCAGTTTGTTGACTTCAAATATCATTTTTTGGAATGTAATTTTACAGGGAATCTATAATAAAAACATTCAAATACCACTTTTAAAATAAACATACAGCCGAAATCAAATACATATTTGTTTTCAAAATCTACGAACATATACAAATAATCACTGTACAAATTAAATATATTAAAATGTACTCGAAAATAAATTAAAATACTTTAAGCTTATCGATATATTTTCCCTTCTTTTCCATTCGTTCATCATTTTTATTTTGATTATACTGATATCCCTGTGTGAGACGAATCAAAATCTGAAAATATGGTATCGCGTATGTTGGGTTGCGTAGTCTAACCAATGCACGGTGGTTGCTAGGATAGTGTGCATCGGATATATAAACACTGCATAGTTACATTGATTCGTATCACATTGGAAATAAATATACACGCTTAACGTTATTCCCGAATACAACCTTAGTAATACTGAATGATTGCTATCACAGAATAATTTAACTATCGTTTAATATATTTAGACTAGTAATATCATTAGTGTAAATATTTTTCCATAGTTGCTAAAATGTGAAACGAAACAAACACTTTTAGAGTCATATCTATGATGCTTTATAAGTACATATTGTTGCTATTAAGCTTTAATTTGACACCATGCTTGACTCATTAGCAACAAACGTTACATGAGAGGTACAAACTGAGAGATTTGACGTCCATTTTAATTTATGCATTTTCACCCCCTAATTATCAATTTTCAAACTTAGTTAGATAAACTTTCCAAATAAACACCACAAAATTAATCAGGGAAGTCATGTTATCAACCTTTAACTTACAATGTAGCTAAAATTATTATGCAGGATGGTTTTGACATTTTCCGTCCAGTCAATAAAGGAGTTTTGTGAAGTACTTATTTTCACTAATACCGCACACATGTACTGTTCTAAGCTCAAGCAACCTTAAATTACGTTCAAAAATGTAATAAAATATAATTAGAAAATAATATATATAAATATATATATGTGTGTGTGTGTGAGCAATTAATATACCAATAATGTTTACATTCATATGAGAAATAACAGTATTTAAACTTTAACTTTAAACTTGAAATATCGTAGGAGTTTTCTAATCTTTACACACACGATTAAAAAAATATATATGTTTAACCGTTTATATTTCAAAACTACGCATGGACACACATACAAATGCAATGTTATTTCATAATTATGGCCATATTCTTAGCACTTTAGGTGCAAAGACCCCATAATTGACTAAGAAGCATACAATGACCATTTGCCGTTTACTCCTGATGAAGAAAAACTCACTTTCCGAAAGCGCTCAGATTATTGGGTTTCTTTCCTCATATGAAAATCAGGAATACACATATAAGCTTAAAAAATACATTTCTCAAATACTCTTGCATTATCAAAGTAGGTGTTGTAGTTTTGGTATTGTGAGTACAAATACGAGCTATTTCCGATCCCAAATTTGGAAACGAATCCCAAGTTATAAAGAAAAATATGTATGTGCTATTTAAAAGTTTGTGCGTATGGACATCACGATTAAGTAGGTCAAGTTTAATAGATGCCTGACAAAAGTTTGGTTGTTTCAGATAATAGAGCAAATCCACATCAGGACTATCAGCGCATAATTTTGAACGGATAAACCAGATGAAAGGAAGATAATCAATCTCACCCATCGTCAACTCTTGGGTGAATCTCTTACATGATCTAACAGTGGATTTGTCCATCGTCAACTATTGGGCGAATCTCTTATATGATCTAGCAGTGGATTTGTCCATCGTCAACTATTGGGCGAATCTCTTATATGATCTAACAGTGGATTTGTCCATCGTCAACTATTGGGCGAATCTCTTATATGATCTAACAGTGGATTTGTCCATCATCAACTATTGGGCGAATCTCTTATATGATCTAACAGTGGATTTGTCCATCGTCAACTATTGGGTGAATCTTTTATATGATCTAACAGAAAATTTGTCTGTCTCTCTTACAGCTCATCCACGCAGAGCACATATCTGCGAAAACGGATCGAAAACCATGAGAATAGATTAACTTAAAAGATTCGGCAACTTAATATATACAAAAAAGAAAGCTATGAAAAAGTATCTTATTTGTTGTTAAGCACAAAGCTACACAATGGACTATCTGTGCTGTGCCCACCAGAAGTATCGAAACTCAATTTTTAGCGGTATAAACCCATAGTCTTACCGCTGAGCCACTGGGAGACGATGGAAACCCAGCATATTGGAGCACATAATGTTACACACCAGAATACTATTCTTTGAAGTTTCCGAAAAGCGCAGTTCATTGATCAAAAGCAACCGTAAGAGGAACTTCAGAAATATAAATAAAGGAAGAAAGAGTGCTAGAGTCCTAATTAGCTGACCAGATTTAATTCTCCTAATTCTAAGTCAGTAACTCCTCAACATATTCTCAAGTATTTGATCGCTGTTCGTAAAAGTACTTGTCTACAGTAATGTTTCTCAAGCGTTTAAATTGAAAAATGAGAGGGGAAGTATACCCCCACTAAATGGCTGTTCCTCCCAAACATCAGTTCTTTTGATGTTCTGTAATAATTGTTCTGTTCAAAATGTCTGAAATTCTTAACATCTGATTATATGAAGTATAAAGTTAAATTAAACTATTCACATCTCAAATTCAAATTTACCACATTTAAAAGTGAAACGAATTCTAAATTAATTTCTTTTATTCCGCCTAAAAACATTACAAAGTTAGAAATTTCTTATTTAAGCACCAATAATTTTCAAGAATTACAATATTAAATTATTTTCTTTGGTTTGAAAAAATTGTTTAATTAAAACATAATAAAAGAAGTAAAAAAAAAACATACTTTAACATATAATCGCTGTTTATACCGTAATTGATTTCGCCGTCAAATAATATTGAGATCGAGTTTGTAGTTGAAGATGTTAAAATCCGCCATTCTTCATATAAAACGAAATTCCATGGTAATTTAATGTCATCTAATACTTGACATGTTTGTGTTATTTCTATGACGGGATAATCCTATTTATAGAGATAAACGAAACATGTTCTATACAAATTAGAAAATTTGTAAAAGGACAGAAAACGTGGTTATCTTAGTAATCAAATATCCAGAGGGTAGAAAAAAAAACATCATTTTATGACAATTGAGTTGATGTAAAATCTATAAAAAACCCATGAAATCAAAAGAAGTTCCGGATCTTGTGACACCTTCAGAAACAAAAACAAGGGAATTTGCTCGATATTGTGTCAAAGTAGAATATAAGTGTTAAAAAAACGGCTAAACTTGACGAAAAGAATTAAAAGCTCGTGTTGCAAAGATCGTGTGTACAACGACCACAAATTCTGTAGTGCAAATAACCCACAATAATGAAGTTAAAACCGTATATTACACACATAACGATGGTCTTTAAATTGATACCATTCTTATCAAAACGCCTTGCTATTTTAATCAAATCATTCATACCTCATTTTCATAGTAACGTTATGAAGAACTTTCTTAATTTTTTTTATTTTGCTGTTGTTCAGCACGAAGCTGAACAATGGGCTATCTGTGTTGCGCCTACCGCAGGAATCGAATCCTAAATTTGAGTATTATAAGCTCTCAAGTTTGTCGCTGAGCCACCGGGAGCACATTTTTGTTTCATAAAAGCAAGTAATTTATTTCATTGTAACAATCATATTTCTATATCGGAGAAGCTAACATTTGGACATGATAAAAACTCAAATTGTCAACCTTCCGTCTCCGTGTTTAATTATAACTAATTTTTAAAATGCATTAGAGAACATAATGCATAGATAAAAAGTTTAAGCGCACAGAAATAAAATCTATAAAGACTGAAACAATTTCACTTGAAGAGCTGTGTTAGAATGAGGGATAAAAGTTCGAGAGACAAGCAAGATGAATAATGACTGTTCACCTCATTATTTAAATATCCATTTGCATCCAAATACAAACTACTACCCCTCCCCTCCCCAGTGGCTCAGCAGTAAGTCTGAGGACTCACACCGCTAAAATCCGGGTTTCGCTACTCGTGGTGGACACAGCACAAATAGCCAATTGTGTAGCTTTGTGCTTTTGTGCTTAACAACAAACAGAATGCAAGCTACAAAAGAAATCGTGCATCGGATTCATAAAACATTTTTCAAACTTAATATATTTGGAGTAAAAGATGTGTATGTGAAGCTGAGTATATATTTTTTAAAGTGTTTATTTAATACATTTTATATCAGAATCCGAACATTTCTACTGTTTCATATAAAAAGAAACCCAAGAATGCATCTGTTACTTTTTGGGTTACTAACCATTTTAGAATGTGTAATCCTTAACTGACAAACATATAATTACGAAACATTAACGTATAACTGATTATATTAACGTATAACTGATTATATTAACGTATAACTGATTATATTTTCCAAAATTTTGCTCTCTCTCTCGCTTTTGAAATATAATTTGATATTTGGTTTAGATGCCTTTGAATTATTTTTAATCTGTCAAAACTTGTATGACACTTACAGAAATAAAACGTATAGTTTAACGCAGCTTTTGATGTTTACTACTTGAACGGCTCCTTATGTAACACATGTGTTAAATGGCCAAGTCAAAACCCGGTTATAGCTATCCCTAATTTTTAAACGCCTTTCAGTGGCACAGCGGTATATCTGCGGACTTATGACGCTAGAAACCGGTTTTCGATACCACTGGTGGGCAGAGCACAGATAGCCCATTGTGTAGCTTTGTAGTTAGCTATAAACAAACGAACAAGCATAAACGTACAAGCGTTTAAATAATTTATATTTCTTTCTTTTTGTTGATGTTCTTCAAAGGGTCGGATGTTGCTCATTACATATCCTGTTGCTAATAGAATATTACTCAAAATCAAGACTTTTTTGGTCCATCGACATACATTTAAACGCATGACGATTTCCTAACATTTAAGATTTGCTTTTAAATTCGTATATGCATTTTTTTACCATTCCTTTAGTAGTCAATAAGACAACCTTTTCGATCGCCAGATCTTTGGTCTTTCGATTTTCCATCCAGAAATTTCTGAGCTAATTAATATTAGTCATGACCATTATACAAGACTGTTAGTCAAGACTTTTGCAAGATAATCACAGTTCACGTTTTTTTTGAAGATTTGTTATTGTTTCAACTGAGTTTCGTTCATGGAAAACATTAACGGGTGGAAAGTCTCAGTAAGGAAGTGGAATGTTCTGAAGGACTTGTGCTGAGAAAGTTTGGTAAAACATGACATATAATAAGATAGGTATATCTTTTTGTTTTCAAGTGAAAAACTAATTTACCATTGAATAGATGGTTGAGGTTTAATGTACATTTTCTTAAGAATATAGTAGTCCAATTTTCTAAACAGTAAAACTATTTATCTCGTTTGGATAAACTTTCAGAAATTTTGTACACAACCACTTAAAACATTAATGTACTTTCGCAATCAACAGATAAGGTTTAAGAAATATTTTTATTTTGTCTTAGTTTGAGTTCCTTTTCGAAGAATAATTTAAAAGTTGGTTTATTACGCGTAAAGGATAGACAACATCCTAATGTACATATTTTCAAACCAAGTTTACTGGTATTATGAAATATGTAAAACAAGCTGTTATGTATAATTCACCTAATGGATTATCATTGTCATGGGTTTTATCTTAAAGTTTTATGTGAAAAAACTATATTCCAAATTTGGACGAAAGGGAACTAATATTTCAAGGATACATTTGTATAGAAGACTATTATACAACCTAATCCCTAGATTTTAATTAATCTGTGTGTTTTTCTTACAGCTTGGGGTTTAATAACATATCTAGCGATAAGGCTTATAAAAATGTAATGTTGAAGTATATTTTTCATTTCAAACTTAAAATGCGTATTATTTGGCTTGTTATGTTTTTTTTCCCAACGAAGCTTCTATTAATATAATAGAATAATAATCCATGACAGAAATTGGACAATGTTGTGGTTTCATATTAATTCTATATTATCGGTAAAATAAAAAACAATCACAAATTACTTTTTCAGTAACAGCGTAAAGTAACCCAATTTTGTTACTAAAATAAAATAAACGCATTAGTAAATGGAAAGTAGGCTTATCTCGAACTTACTTTTCGGGCATATCATCTTACGTATAGTCATCAACATTTCATTAGCATAAAACCATATATAAGAATATATCGCAATATTTTATTTTATTACAAACATTTTCCATTTATTTCGTCGCTCACGTATTGAACAGAAAACATCAAAGAAATGGTTAAACCTCTCATTGCCATTACGCTTCACTCGCTTCAAGGAGAACAATGGTAGGGGAAGGATCATACTGAACCTTTTACAAACTGATTTGGTAGGTAATGGAGTTTTTCTTCCTAATGTCAGACCAGGGAGATGTTATTCTACCTTAAAGTGAATTTTGTTAGTTAATACCGAGTCATATGTTAGAATTATAGCTGTATTTTTGTTGAATATTAATGAAAGCATGTAATGATCACAGTAAATGTTATTTTCTTTTGAATAAATTTGAGTGTCAGTAAATGATATCAGATTATTACAAAAAGTGTCTATTCTTGTGCAGTTAACACAAATAACTCTCTACATAAACACAAGGATTTCATCGAAAGTTTCAATATGTATTATTATAAATATCTTACTGAAACCTATCTTATATGTGATAAAAATCGCGTAAGCCCTGTAGATCCTTAATTTGTTCATTACAGATGTCAAGTATTTTCACCGTCGTTTCTAAACCTTAAAGAGGAGGGATAAAGAGAAACGATCTGGGGTATCTCATCCAGTGATGGCTTAAAGGGGCAGACCTGCTTTAATAAAGGTGCTTACATTATTTATTTATGGTTCATATTTGGATGTTAATACATTTTTTTATTAATAATTGTAAAATAAATATTTTTTGTAAACCTTATCTTTTAAAAGTTTTAGGGGGGGGATTGTATCTCTTTTGTTAATAAAAGAATAAGGGATCTCAAACAACTCTTCATAATACCTGCATTCCCCGCTTTTAGATGCCTGTAATTTAAAAATACACTGTGATAACAACTGTTAGAGCACTTTCTTTCGAACTTATGATCAACTAGCTTCTTAAGTCTTCGGTAACACTGGGCTCACATAGTTCAAAAGCAAGAGAAACATAACTTCTAAAAGCGTCTCGATAGTTGGAACTAGTTAATTAAATGGCTCTAATCGCAGAAACCTTGTTATATGTACATGAAAAGCTCACAATCACAAACACGAACAATATATATATAATTTTTTGTATAATTTTCCTCTTTTTATCTTATTCAACACTATCAATCTTTTCTAAGTTTATATCTCTAATAATAAAAGGCCTTGTCTGTGGGACTGTTTGTCTGTCTGTTTGTGTGTGTGTGTGACCGCCATAACTACAAAAAGAAAGAACATACAAAACTTGAAATTTTTCACACATACTAAGTGGACCCTCAGGGTGTGCACCTGAGTATTATTACTTATGAAGTGGTTCCTTATATTACAAATAGAAATCACAGGCAGACACGCACGTGTGTGTGTGCATGTCTGTGTAAGTGTGAGCGCCATAGCTCCAAGAAGAAAGAACGTAGAAACCTGAAATTTTTTACCCATACTAAGTGGACCCTGAGGGTGTGGACTTAGGTATTATTAGTTATCTAATCACAGACAGACACGCACGTGCACATTTTTTCATGCGAAAAACCACATAGAAAAGAAATGTGCACGTGCGTGCTCGCATACTCATCTTTTTAATGAGGCAAACTAGCGAAAAACACATAGAAAAGAAGTGGTTCCTTATATTACAAATAAAAATCACAGACAGACAAGAACGTGTGTGCGTGCGTGCGTGTCTGTGTATGTGTGACTGCCATAGCTCCAAGAGGAAAGAACCTAGAATCCAGAAATTTTGCACCCATACTACGTGGACCCTGAGGGTTTACACCTGGGTATTATTACTTATCTACGTGCGTGCGCATCTTTTTAAGCGAAAAACCACATAGAAAATAAATATGACCGCCATAGTTCTAAGAGGAAAGAACCTAGAACCTGAAAGTGCTGCTCACTGCTGCTTTCCATCTGGTCAGCTGTTGAAAAATTATAGACAGCTATTCCTGAACTCCAAAAGTATCTGATCTGCCTATTTGGTCCATATTTTACATAAGGTGTCAGTCAGGGTTAAAATGTTAAATACTGAAATAAAAAATCATCATGAAAATAATGCCTATGTTTGCGAAGCGTGATCTGTAGATCGGTAGTTTTTACTGATATTACACCATGGTAATGATAATTTCTATAAAATCTCTATTTACTAGCCCTATACGGGTTTCCAGAAAGAAAAATATATTAACATTTAAACCGTATTGTACAGGCCCAGCATGGCCAGGTGGATAAGGCGCTCGACTCGCAATCTGTGGGTCGCGGGATCGAATCCCCGTCACATCCAACATGCTAGCCCTTTCAGCCGTGGGGGCGTTATAATGTGACGGTCAATCCCATTATTCGTTGGTAAAAGAGTAGCCCAAGAGTTGGCGGTGGGTAGTGATGACTAGCTGCCTTCTCTCTAGTCTTACACTGCTAAATTAGGGACGGCTAGCGCAGATAGCCCTCGTGTAGCTTTGCGCGAAATTCACAAACAAACCGTATTTTACGTGTTACACGCCGCTGCCGACGAAGCCGTTCGTTCATTACCAAAAGGTTCACAAGGCCTCGGTTGAAATGCTACTGCCGTCAGCCATTTAAAATATATTTATCCTTACAGTGAATTTTTATTACCGGAACTTTTGCTAGTTTAGCCCATTACAACGAAAAAAAATCACAATTTTCAAATTACAAAAGAAATTGGAATTTATACATAAATAAAAATTCCCATGGTAGACACATTCAAATATTTGCTCTTCTGAGAGAACCCCTTGTGACATAGATTCTCATTAGATCTCTTAAAAGTAAAAGTTCCTTTTTTTTTCCTTACATGCTTTTCTCGCCCAATAACAAACAGACTGTTTTCGATAATAAAAAAAAAAGAACACGTTCGTACATAGCCAACCAAACGATTAAATTGCCTTTCGATATAATTAATATCAGTAATGATACATGAGTAATGAGTTAAAATAGGACGAATTATTTCAAAATTATTTTCCAGGTCCTTATAGCCAATCAAAACGAGACTACTAATAAATGATATATTTTAGATTACTGCTAAAAAACGCAAAAATCAAAAAGAGTTCTAGAGTTATAAAATGCTTCCGAGATGTTTCTTAATTAAAGCCACAATAAATGGTAACTAATTCCGAATTCCATTTCAAACCCTTAAAACAAATTTGCTCAGACATTTTGTCCCAAATTTCCATATGTAATCTACAAATTCCAAAATACAATGACGTATTAAACGTGGAAATCTTAAAGTATCCCTAAAGACATCTAAAATGCGATAACCTCCATTGTATCCATAGCTGTTTCAGTTTGGAAGAAAAATATTCTTCTCGAAAGAAAAAAGGGTAGTATCCTTCCAGTGGCTCAGCGGAAAGTCTGCGTGTTTAAACAATATCGATCTGGATACTCTAATACAAAAACACGTCATCCAGCTAGAGACTCTAAATAAACCGTTCCTTCTATTAGTGAGTTTTGAAACAAAATTCTTACCATCTATTTTTAGAACGATGTCTGAACAATGTATTTTTTTTGTTTGTTTCTTGTTAAGCACAGAGCTGAACAATGGGTAATCTGTGCTGTGCCCACCATGGGTCAAAACCCGTTTTTAGCGTTATAAGCTTACCGCTTATACATTTGAGGACTGTACTTCAATAATGTTATTATTATCGACGGGAGGACGAACAGAACCTAGGAATGATACCTTCGGTGCTCCGGCCCGGCATGGAAGCCTGTCGAAGCTGTCTTGGTTAATTCTGGTCTTGGTAATGGATATGGCGAATGTAGTGAGTTTCAGATACGATTATACTCTCTTCTACTCAGAGAAACTCAAAGCGATCGAATAGAGAATCTAGTGTTAAAAAATGCCATAATCCTGATACTATTGTCTTATGGCAAATATAATTGGTCATTAAAAATCTGCTTTTTCTCAGTTATTGTTTACATCATTGTTCACTATATAATAATATATTGTTTTATAATTGATCAAAACATAATTGTATATGTATTCTCTTTGAGTGGAAAGTGACTTGAAATGCTTTCTTGGTTGCCGTTTCTAACAAGGTTTCGGCCCGGCATGGCCAGGTGGCTAGGGCGCTCGACTCGCGATCTGAGGGTCGCGGGTTCGAATCCCCATCCCACCAAACAT
>NW_013665902.1:686647-689460 GCF_000517525.1 Limulus polyphemus
TCTAGTTTTTCACTGTTAAGCTAGGGACGGCTAGCGCAGATAGCCCTCGTGTAGCTTTGCGCGAAATTCATAACAAACAAACAAACCTTCGATGCTAATTAGACTTTCTTGTATTCACACCAGAATACAGTTGTAAGACTAGCTTTCAGGGGGTTTTGCTTTTAGAAAAAGAGGATTTACCAATATCATTGTTATATAAAAAGTATCAGCCTATTTTGTAGCAAGCATTTTAGAAGTATGATAAGTAAATTATATTAGTTATCTTTAACTATTTTGTCATAAATTATATTTTCATTTGTTTTATTTTTATTTTGTTTCCTTTTTAAATAAAATATCTCCAATTTTATAGAGAAAAGTTAAAAACCCTCTTTTTCAGCGATATAATCCTTAAAAGATATATTCACTAATGAAATAACACGTTTTAATGGAGAGAAACTGCATGTTACTAGAGATTGATCAAGTTAAACTTATTATAATTATTTTCTTAGTAAGAACATCTAAACCTTCATTAAATTCAGCTTAACTTGTTTTATAAATAACAGTGAATTTTAATCCGAGTTTCGACAAGTTAATACTGTGTTTTGATAAAATTGGGAGAATAAGTTGAAAATAAACAAATACACTGTATGTAGTGACGCTACAATAAAAACTTAGTTGAGCTTTACTGGTACTATGAGTAATATCAAATTCCGATCAGAGCAGACTACCTGCTTAAAGTAAAACTAAAATTCCACGTGGTAATGAGTGTAACTAATTAATTATACTTTTCTTACGTTTGTACTTATAAAGATTAGAATGCATTGTTTCATTAATTGGTTAAACTCGCTGTTTGCTGCTGTAAACTCACGAGGTTGGGCCAGCTTAGAAGATTTAGGTTAGTTCTAAATTCATATAATAAACTAAAAATATCTATAATAAAAGTATGATAATGGGAGATTAAGAATAATAAAAATCGATATTTGAATTAGCTTTGATACAAAACAAGAAAACAACCACGCTGGAGAATAGACGACAGAGTAAGAACGAGTGTTTCTTTTTGAATTTCGCGATATTTACATAACGTTAGTTTTTCTTTCTGTACACGTATATATATTTACATAACGTTAGTTTTTCTTTCTGTACACGTATATATATTTACATTCCAAATGTACCCATATATTTCATTTACAAAAGTTTATAATTAGCTGGTCTGTCATGATAATGGATATCAATAAAAATTACATATCATGATATAAACTCGCTCGTTCCTGGGCCCGGCATGGCCAGGTGGTTAGGGCGCTCGACTCGCAATCCGCGGGTTCGAATCCCCGTCACACCAAACACGCTCACCCTTTCAGCCGTGGGGGCGTTATAATGTGACGGTCAATCCCACTATTCGTTGGTAAAAGATTAGCCTAAGAGTTGGCGGTGGGTGATGATGACTAGCTGCCTTCCCTCTAGTCTTACACTGCTAAATTAGGGACGGCTAGCGCAGATAGTCCTCGTGTAGCTTTGAATATACGTGTACAGAAAGAAAAACTAACGTTATGTAAATATATATACGTGTACAGAAAGAAAAACTAACGTTCGGTAAACATTTCCAATAAGCTTGTAGAGGGTTTGTTTGTAATCAAGCACAAAGCTACACAATTGGCTATCTGTGCTCTGCCCACCACGGGTATCGAAACTCGGATTCTAGCGTTGGAAGTCCGCAGACATACCGCTGTGCCACTGGGGGGCGCTTGTAGAAGGAAAACACTTTATTTCTCTCTGAGGTCGATATGCTCGGAATAAAAAAATACTAAAACACACTCTCAATAAAATTAAATTATGTGCTTATAGGATCAACTTAGATCTTTGGGGATTGACAAATTGTTCTTTTCGGAATTTTGTCTAACGTATCCATCTTCGGGATAAGGACAACAGACAAGATCGATACGAATTTTGTGTCCCTTGCTGCACAGCATGTATATCCTCAAGTGACCAGTGCTTTTAGTCTCTGAGTTATTTTACGTGTATGCACACATTTCATTCACGTGGATGTGTTTAAGTCACCTTTAAAAGTAACATAAAAAAACCAAAGCTTGATGCATTTTTAAACAACAAAGGTTCTTTGTTTCTAGAATACATAAAACGGTTCACTCTCATTTCCGAAATTTACAACGAAAGAAGCCGAGAATGTTAAGTAAATATTCTAATTAGCATTATAGTTGTGCAACCAGCACGAAGTGGTAATGTGAAATATACTTATATTAAACAAATTCTTACACGGTTGACTACCCAGTGTTCCACAAAGTGTCAACTTACAATTCAGCACTGTGTAATTTACTGGCTAAGGTTCATGGAGTTAAATGTTTTCCTAAAATCTCCAGTTATTAGTTTATTATTATTATTATTAATTTAAATGAATGAAAAAGGTTAAATATATCGAGCTATTGTTAGTATTATCTTAATTGTACTGAATTTCATTGTAAAGTATATTAATGTTAATTCAACCTCAAGCCAGTCATTTTGCTTCTATTGCGTTTTATTGCAAAGAATATTAAGCTGAATTAACCTCGACCCATTATTTTCACTATGAATCATTTCATTGTAAAGTATATTAAGCTAAGTTAATCTCAAGCCATTATTTTCACTATGAACCATTTCATTGTAAAGTATATTAATGTTAAGTTAACCTCGACCCATTATTTTCACTATGAACCATTTCATTGTAAAGTATATTAATGTTAAGTTAACCTCGACCCATTATTTTCACTATGAACCATTTCATTGTAAAGTATATTAATGTTAAGTTAACCTCGACCCATTATTTTCACTATGAACATTTCATT
>NW_013665902.1:689481-706009 GCF_000517525.1 Limulus polyphemus
AAGTTATAATTAATTAGTTAAGTTAACTTACGTACCACTTATTTCTACTATAGTAAACCTATTTCTATTGTAAAGTATATTAATGTTAAGTTACCTCGACCCATTATTTTCACTATGAACCATTTCATTGTAAAGTATATTAATGTTAAGTTAACCTCGACCCATTATTTTCACTATGAACCATTTCATTGTAAAGTATATTAATGTTAAGTTAACCTCGACCCATTATTTTCACTATGAACCATTTCATTGTAAAGTATATTAATGTTAAGTTAACCTCGACCCATTATTTTCATTATGAACCATTTCATTGTACCTAAATTAACTGTGTAGCGTACAGTTGTAACTAATAATAAACTAGATTAATTTCGAGCCTATTATTTTAAGCATAATGCTTTCATTATAAAGTACATTAAGGTAAGTCAACCTCGAGCCAATTATATTTGCTACAGACCATTTCATTGTAAAATGCATTAATTAAACCAATAGTAGTAATTGTACATTTTTTCATTGTAAATAATATAAGACTAAATTAACCTCGGGTTAAAAGTTACTTTTAAATGCATTGCTTATTTGTTTGAAGTTAAGCACAAAGCTACACAATGGGCTATCTGTGCTCTGCCCACCACGGGTATCGAAACCCCGATTCTAGCAGACATACCGCTGTGCCACTGTGGGACAAGAGTATTAAGCGAAATTAACTTCAAGTAATTATTTTAACTGTACTGCGTTTCATTGTAAATAATATTAAGCTAAATTAACGAACTATGAATCTTTTAATTGTCATGTTTACTAATTCATTGTTGTTTCTTTGATATTACGTAATTTAATAGGCTAATTTTTTTTCGTAATTATTTGAATTAGATAAATGTATAATTTTCGGCAAATCTCAAAAGTTTATCTCTTTAATTATTTGTAGCTTGTGAGCATAAGCCCATTATTACAAATTGAATAACATTTCGTTCATTCAATTAATGTAGTTATATGTGACTTATGATGTCGGCAAAGAAGAATGTTCACTCTTTGATGCTAAGTAAAAGTACAACCGATTGGATCTCTAAAATAGGATTTGATTCGTAACTTTTAACTTTCTTTTTTTTCCTGAACTTTTCTAAAATACTAATTCTCCTGTACGAGGCTTGCCCAGAAAAATCTTGAGGCTGTGCCTACACTGCTTGGGTATATGGAGCTTTCTTTTTACTTTTCCATAAATACGTTCTTTAGTGTACATGGAAAAATAGCACTGGTCCCTAAGATAGATTTCTTATTGGTATTATAATGGTTATCGCACGGCAACAAACTCGTTATCTACTGATGAATCCCTGAGATTCTCATTGTACGTCGTTTAGCAAACGTAAATGGACAACTACGTACGTGATGTTACTTAACTAGTTATAAAACCACATGTGTAAATTCTTATTTGGACAAATAGGAAGAGTACTTGAATTAGTTTGTATATAACACAAAAAACGAATTTTATGTTTAAGTATAAATATAGAGCTAAGTTTAAGTGTGAAAACTGGGGTGCAAAGATATATTTCGACGAACTTTGCCCACTTTTTCTTCCTTCCAAAAAAAATAAAAATACAAATTCGTGGCAGGAATTTAGTTTTTAAAGGAAAGAAGCTTTCCTCAACTGGGGTGTGTTAAGGATATTGTAATTCCTCTTCGCCCCGCTCGCGATGACTTTGTTTGTTTCTTTCGTGGGATATTTAACTTTTATCGGGGGGGGGATTGGTCCTGCGTTGTCCAGTGCATTTGAAGACCCATTGGAGTATGGAGAAATGGGGCATTGTCCGGAGGGTTCTAGGGCAGAGAGAAGAACCAAGGCTGATGACGTCGTTGAGAACAAGAGAAGAAACAAGGTGACAAAGTACACTGAAATATACTTCCCATGATCAGGGTCACAGGGTGGCTGGGATCTGAAAAATCCAATGGCACGGCTGGGATCATTAAATCCAAATGCCTTAGAATTTGTTGTGTGTGGGTGGGGGAGTACCCCAAGAAAAACCCACTTTCACAAGACAGGCGCCGAATATTCTACCTGTCCTGTGCCCAGTGCTGAAGTAAGAAAAAAAAAACACAATAAACGTTTGATTTTTTGTATAGAGAATTTAGTATTAAACCTTTACTAGAAATTGTTTTACCTGTCTAGGTTGTTTTGGAGGCAAGGTATATGGTATACGTGGATATTGATTTGTAAGTTCTTTCCCACTATCACCAAACCCGATCATTATTCATATTCTTCAACTCTAACAGTTAATTTCCAAGCTATACTGTTTATTTGTAATTATGCACAAAGCTACACAAAGAGCTATCTGTGCTCTGCTCACCACGGGTATCGAAACCCGGTTTCTAGCGTTGTAAGTCCGCAGACATACCGCTGTGCCACGTTGGGGGGCCCCAAGCTATACTAACGTAACTAACCTAACCTTACAAATCTAATTAATTAGTAACTCAACTTCAACATTCTGTTTGTTTGTTTGTTTGTAATTATGCACAAAGCTACACAAAGAGCTATCTGTGCTCTGCTCACCACGGGTATCGAAACCCGGATTCTAGCGTTGTAAGTCCGCAGATATACCGCCGTGCCATTGGGGGGGGGGGCTCAGCATTCTGTATTACCTTTGAAAATATTTAATTTTACTTACAATGCTGCCTTATCTTTACTAAGAAGTTCTTAATAATCGTGCCAATTTGAACTTGTTGGCCAAGGTTGCATCAATAGTTTCCTCAACCTTGTCTTATGTGTTTGAGCATGAAAATAACAGCTGCAGTTTGAATGTTGTTGCAGTTTTATAATACTAATAATATTGATGCTACTACTAATAAAAATAATAATAAATATAGTATATTATAAAATTGCTTCAATTGTTTTTTTTTTAACTTGTTTTGTGTATAATATCTCCAATTTATATGCCTGGGTTCCTTTTATAACTTGGCGTTCTTATCACGTTGACAATTCCTTTGTAACATGATGTATACGTCTAGCCTCAAGTAATTTCAGATTTAGAAAATAAACCTTTTAAGGCATTTCGGGCGATGAAATCCTGTATTTGTTTATTATATATATATATATATACATCATCCATAATTTTAATGGCTGAAAAACGTAATCGTCCAGATTTATATACATAGCCCCAAACCATCTTAATCGACAAAAAGAAAGTTTATTAAGAATTTTTATCTCTTATTCTCTTCTTACCAAACCCGCATAATTTGACAACTGATATCACTTTCTTTCCTATTATAAAAGCCCCAACCCTCTTATGGTTTGTCGAGGGATAACATTTCTGAAATTCTCATCCGTGGTATCTCCTTTTAACATGAATCAAAATTTCCATAAAACTATTCCTGATTTGATGGAAATAGGTTGAAACCAGAAACCTCTTCCCACAAATATCCACGTTTATTGATTTTAAGTACAACCTAATAAGTTGACACAAAGTTTAGATAACATATGATGAATTCATGAATTTTATCAACTTATTTGAAAAAAAAAAGAAGATTCCAGAAAGAACACCATGAAAACATTTATACCAGAATAAAATAGCTACAATTTTCTTATCTATTTTTT
Source organism: Limulus polyphemus (assembly GCF_000517525.1). Taxonomy (NCBI): domain Eukaryota; kingdom Metazoa; phylum Arthropoda; class Merostomata; order Xiphosura; family Limulidae; genus Limulus; species Limulus polyphemus. The sequence continues at coordinate 693,059 of NW_013665902.1, forward strand.
GAGAAGCACACTCCCGGAAGAAATATGTATATATAATTGGTAGCTTAGCAAAGAGTCAGCTAAAGCTTACCATATATTTACTATACGAACATGGTATTCATGGATGTTTTCTTTCAATACTCGGAAAAATCATTAATTTTAATCTTCTAAGTCACCTTATAAGCCTGGGAATAGAGCTACAGTAAGATACGTCAAACATTCTTCATGAAAGATAGTGATTAGTGTTGACTTAATCACCGGCTTTCGCTTTCAACAATTAGGTCTAGAAAAACGTTTGGTTAAAAAAAACAGGAAGATATATAATTTAGGCTTAATCATTTCATCTCTTCCCGAATGGGTTCACTTAGAATACATCTCGTGTCGCTGTAGGGAAATCTGCACACTACAGATGATGTTCGTTGTGGCCTTTTGTTTTATAGTGTTTATTACAGTAACCATGACTGGAATATTATGTAAAACCGATATTTAGGAAAGAACGCGTGCAAGTTCAATTAACGGGTGAAATAGACAATTTAATTATATTTATGTGAATGTGAAGCTGATATTAAATATGCAATATTTTGAACAACAATGGTCATGTTTTTAAATTCAAAATAGATATGTTCATGTTGAAATTTTAAAAAAATACAATACTTATAACAGATATTTTAATATTTATACTTGTTACTTCCCCTTGAATTATTCGTAGTTATCCCAATATTTAATTCTTCTATTTCGTTTCCTTTGTTTGTTTCAGAATTTCGCGTAAAGCTACAAAAGGGCTATCTACGCATAGCCGTTCCTATTTTTGAACTTTTTTATTTGTTTGTGTCAACACGAACCTACGCAATGTGTTATCTGCCCTCTGCCTTATCGAATATTGGGTTTTGACCTTAATCTTATAATGCACCCAAGGCTCCAAAGTGCAGAAGAGGATTTTGCGGCAATAGCTCAGGAACAATAAGTCCTCACATTTATCGTTCGGACACGTTATTAACTATAAACAAACTAATTTTAAAGTAAACACAAACTATGTATTCTGTGCTAGAATGTTTTTTGAAGTAATTATATTCCTCAGTATTTGTCTATATTTTTAAATAAAGTTTATTGCACATTGTTGCCCTATTTATATTGTATATTCTATATCCCTCAGTGTTACGGTTTACGTCGTCTAATAAAGTTGAAATGTCCAGAGAAAATTCGTGTCAAGCACTGGTTTTTACGATCGATATTAACACAGAACTAACTTATCAACCTCGTCGTTTCAAAAATCCACCCATCCATCTCGTTCACCAGATATGAATTATACAGTATCTTAGCGGAACAACACTTTGTTCAAGAGAGCGAATGAAACTGGTAAAGATAACCATTTCCTAGTTCTCAGTACGGTGTAGTACTGATTGTGTCTTCGTTATGATTAGTCCACATTAAGCATGTCACGAAGTCACTACTGTCTGCTCGCTCATTAAAAAAAAGGCGATCAATATAATACGTCAGCGGTGCTTAGTCAGGAAGTTAATTACTGCGTCAGAGCATGCAAAGTTTTCCTACTGTATTGGGTGTGAATAGGCATATGTATCAGTTACCGGATCTAATGATGAAAGTGTTCGTTTCGCAAACTACGATAAACTGTCACACTGCTTGCATAATTACTCATTACTTTTATTTTTTTATCGAAAATGTATATAAAAAATTTTATATTTCGAACTCGTTAACAGCCAAACATATATGTAAATTAAAGCCGTTAGTTACACTCCTGAAAATAATAAATACAGCAGGATAAGCGGCTCACTTTTACCGTAAAGACCAGCACCTTACGAGATGGCCAATAACAGCCTTGCTTTGGATCGGCTCACTTTTACCATAAAGACCTGCGCCTTACCTGCTGGTGAATAATAGACTTGTTTTGGATCGGTTCACTTTTACCATAAATACCAGCGTCTTACCTGCTGGTGAATAATAGACTTGTTTTGGATCGGTTCACTTTTACCATAAATACCAGCGTCTCATAGCTTGCACAAACACATACGTGTATACGTGATTTAGTGAGTGCGGTATGTACATATTGCTTAAATCAGAGCCACAAATCTAAATTAACTGATTTGTCAAAAGTTGAATGTAAATAAAGAACAGTATTCTCTTTTGATATGGGGCCCGTGTCATGTTATGTACTCAGGAAATAGATAGATAGTGATTCACTTTATATAATGTATGCATTCTTATTTTTATGCTAAAACAAGGATCAATCTTATTCTGGGCGTCCATTTGTTGGTTCTTGTTGAATGATATGACAACAGTAGCAACCATCTAACCAGATATTTCCTCATATTTTACTTTTCGATATCAAACGAACTTTTCGCTCTTGTAAAATGCTACAAAAAAGAGGTATTGACAGAGTTTAACATTTCTTTAAACTTACTTTTAACAGAGTAAGAGTAAACACGTTTAAATATGCCCTACAACTAATACCTGTCATATGTTAATTCTAGGCATTTCCAGTAAATATAACTTTGCGTGTGATACCACGTGGTATCTGACGAAATTAAAAGTCAAGAAAATGATTGGTTGTTTTTGTGTTTAAGCGCAAAGCTACACAATGTGCTGTGCCAATCACGAGTATCGAACCCAAATTGTTAGTATTAGAAACCATCGGGGGAATGAAAGTATAAAAAAGTGTAGTTACGTTTGATAGAGCAATTTCAGTTATTAGTTTCGTTACTACTATCGTATTCAAAGTATTTTGAATGATCAAAATATTTATAACTTTGTAGCAAATTCGAATGTTTTAAATTATTCGAAAAGTATTTTCCTGTACAGATCGATGCATAAGTTTTGTTCCATAATTGCTTTAAAAAAGGTCGAAACTTTGGATTATACTTCATATAATGGCTATTTCATGTAAATTCTTTGATATTTGATGAATATTGGATCTATAATTTGATTGTTATTCTTATTTTATCTCATCAACTACTATATATGAAATTAATACAGCAGAAATAATCCAATAATCACACCTACGTTTGCCTGAAACTTTGTCATGTAGTGCCATCTAGAAACAACAATTATAACTAGTTTTCTAGGATGTTCAAATTTTGTGTACGGTCCTCACCTTAACTCATAGCTTATTAGCTTCTGTGGTATTGCTGTAGGTGAGAGTATTTTATTATTTTTAACACTGTGGATCATGGTGAAATCAAAATAACAGAATATTTCATTCCATGTATGGTGGTGATTGTGTCAAATAATATTCCTTAATAGTTCTAATAAAACCTTAAAATATCTACTTTTATGTTTTGCAGGTTTGTGCGTAACTATTTACTGTAAGACAACGGCACTCAACAATTCTGGGTTGTCATTGTAACCTCTTTTAAGCACATTCTATCTAGAGATATGAGATATTCAAGGATGTTCACAATTAAAACTTTGTATTATGAATACCACTTGTTGTTAACACCTGGCTATGAGTACTATTATATTGTTAATACTTAGTTACGAGTACTACTGCACTGTTAACACCTGGCTTCCGCAAGAAAAACTATATTCACAAAAATAGGGTCACGACAATAGTTTAAATACACGATTCCTTTGTTACGATCAACATTTGCACAGTTCATAGTTGTTCTTATAAGTATCAAACTGACATAATATTTCTAGAATCAAATCTACCCACAGATTCCATCTAGGAAGAAACAACCATATCTTCTGGTATGAAAATATGGTCCATCAACCAGAGAGTATGAAAACATAAAATATAGCCCCCCAGTGACGCAGCGGTATGTCTGCGGACTTACAACGCTAGAAACCGGGTTTTGATACCCGTGGTGGGCAGAACACAGATAGCCCAATGTGTAGCTTTGTGCATGATTAAAAACAAGAATATAAAATATAAAAAAATACAAAAATTCTACTAGATCACAATTACTTTGAATTTGTAATTCTGCACCTAAAGGTCTCCTGATGTCTCAGCGGTAGGCTTGGGGGCTAAAATTTGAAGTTTGGTTCCAACATGGGACACAACTCAGATAGCCCATTGTGTATATATTTCGCCAGAGCAAAGTATACACCAAATGTATTCGAATATACAGACTTCTTAAAATAGAAACGAAGTTCTGTTCTCCGTCCCAAACACAAAATATTAGTACACGTAGTGTGCCAAGTTTGTTTGTTTGTTTTTGAATTGCGCGCAAAGCTACACGAGGGTCATCTGCGCTAGCCGTCCCTAATTTAGCAGTGTAAGACTAGAGGGAAGGCAGCTACTCATCACCACCAACCGCCAACTCTTGGGCTACTCTTTAACCAACGAATAGTGGGATTGACCGTCACATTATAACGCCCCCACAGCTGAAAGGGCGAGCATGTTTGGTGTGACGGGGATTCGAACCCGCAACCCTCAGATTGCGAGTCGAGCGCCATAACCACCTGGCCATGCCGGGCCTCGTAGTGTGCCAAATAGATTAGCAGACACAATGCGGCGGTGGGTTTCCATTTTGATTTCGAGTGACGTAAATAAAGCTGATAAAATTGGTGTGAGGTTATGTTGGTCTTTATTATTAATTTTAACCTGAATATCATCTTAGGCATATATTGGCTAAATGGCTAAGACAAGATATTTCTGACCTGGGGGTGGAAAACCAGACAGTAACACCCATCGCCCACAGAAGCATTGTCAAACACGTGAAAGACAAACAACTAAGTTGGTAGGGTTTTCGGTTTAAATCTTTTAGTCCCGAATTCAAGTCGAATTCGGAGGCCAAACGAAACCGGGGGTGTTCAGAAAGTGATTTCTCTTCACCAAAGAAAAGAAGATAACATGATAGACTGGTACTTTTATAACATGCCTACAAGTGAATGTGCAGATCGAACGTGTTCAGTGTCGTCGCGAATTGAACTTTCCGATCCAGAGCTCGAAACAAAGTTTCACGACTTAACAGCTTAGCCACGTTCCGTGAGATTGGAAGATACTACATTTAGATACCAATAAACGTCTGTATGGCTACTAAAATTTTCAAAGCACATCAAATTCATAATAAACTATTTTTTGTATCAAAATTAGATAAAACGATTGAAAGGAGAGAAATAAGACGTGAACATTTTCAGAAATAAATAAATGAAACCTGTAGAAAGCGATTAAGTTACGTATTATCACGTGTAAACTTTAAATCATATGTTTATTTTTTGAGTATACGTTGATCAGATTCACAGAATCATTACTAATACCATATGTTCCAACTAATCCGTTGCGTTCCTCATTAAATTGCGAGGAATTAGTTTCATAAACAAACATATTAAACCAAAATTTTTAACTGTGAAGAAAAATAGATGAACCTGGAGTGTAATAAATAAAGCACTTCGTACGTTCTTAAACTATCCTAAAAGATTAGATACTTTTACCAACTAGATTTTAAAAGGTCTTAGTATATATATATACAATCAATCAAGTAAAATGAAAGCTCAAGGACGCTGTACATTTGTTGGCTAAGTACCTTCTTTGGAAGTAAGGTCACGAAGTTGAATTACATCCGGTCTCAGCTTCTCAGGAATTGGGGTGTGGAGGATGAATCACGCGCTGCCTCAGCTTTTTGGGAAGTGGATTCGTAAATTTCATCCCTATCAAGTCTCAGCTTCTCAGGAAGTGGGTCGTGAAGTTGAAAAACGCGCTACCTCAGCTTCTTAGGAAGTGTATTCGTAAATTTGAATAGCAACCAGTCTCAATTCCCGGTAAGTGGAGTCGCGAATTTCAACCATGTCAGGTCTGAGTCGCGAAGTTAAATCACGTGCTGCCTCAACTTCTTCGGAAGTGGATTCGTAAATTTGAATCACACCTAATCTTAGTGTACGGTAAGTGGAGTCGCGAATTTCAACCATACTAAGTCTCAGCTTCTCGGGAAGTGGGTCGCGAACTCAATCCGGTTTTAGCTTTCACTTTTTCAGAAAAAGTTTTGACATTATTTTTTTGTTTGTTTTTTATAACATGCAGAGCTTAGTAACTGTTATTTGTATTATCTTTTTTCGGTAGGAGTGGGTGTATAACGGTTACCAATCTGACCAAGTTTCTTTGTTTGAAGTTAAGCACAAAGCTACACAATGGGCTATCTGTGCTCTGCCCACTACGAGTATCGAAACCCGGTTTCTAATGTTGTAAATCCGCAAACATACCGCTGTATCAAACCAATCAATTGACTAACGTATATCAGGTGATTCTTGACAGCAGTAAAATCAATATTTCTATTCTATCTCCTCACATTCAAAAATAAAAGTGTTCACTTTCTTTAATTCTAAATAATCTTGGAAGGTGTGGATTTAGCTGAATCTAAGATTTTTAAACATTTATATAATGAATAATTTCAAACGCATAATCATGAGATATTCATTAATGCTAGCGAATTTCACCTTAGTTTCTTTAGCATTACTGAAATATTAAAATAAAAATGTTTCTGTAGGAAAACAGCTTAAATAAGAAGGCAATTATTTTCAAACGCAGAAATATATAATAATGCGTAAATAAGAAAGCTTGCAATGTAAATTTTTCTCTTTAACTCGTTCTCCTCTTTCTCATTGGATGTGCAGTCTAGACAAAGTTTTTACTTGAGATGAAATAAAAAATTAGAACACAGACCATGAAATATTGAAAAAAATAATATAATTGTTAAATAACTTGTGTACGATCACTTGGCACGCTTCAAAAGCATCTACCTTGTCTGTACATTATAAATAAGACTCCTAGCAAGGTAAAGAAAGTCCAGGAAACTTCCTTCCAAATTCATAGAATTCCCACGTATGAAAATGAGATTGCTAAATGTTTTAAAAGTTTTATGTAAACCACATTCACTGTTCATTTGTAACTTGCAAGCGAATTGAACTTTTACGTTTGGAACTACACCTATTGGATGATATGAATAAAACTATTGCTTCCTATTTATCTCACTTTTGTTTCTTTTCTTTTTTTTGTACTTGTGAGTTGATTAATATGTGTACACTGCATCGTTCATATCAAAATGACGTTTGTATTTTTCAGTAATCAGTTCTTGAGTTCAAAGCTTAAGAAGTGTATTGTATTTGTAATAAAACTGTCAATATAAAAATCTGCTGGAGTCTTATCTTACCAGAGACTATGTAGTGATTTTTAATCTAATTAACAATAGATTAATCACTATCGGCTAAGCAGTTAATTGTCATGACACTAGATGTCGCTAGCAGGAAGCTATTTTAACTGTGGAAAATGTCTTCAGAATGTCAGACAAAACATCATACGTTTATTAACTATGCAAGATGCGTTTACATCCAGGTCCCAAATCCTTGTAACTGAATTTTACAAAAATGCAATCAGTTCTTGGTGTGTTTTATTTACGCTAGCAAATGTTTCGTAAAAACACCGTCGTTCGATAAATCGTAAGATAGTAAAAAAAATGAAGTATCAAACTTTTTTTGTCAACTCTACGGTTTAAATGTTACATGTTCATTCGTTGCGTTTGATGTTTGCAATCTAACTTTTAGTTATACCTCACTTTCATGTATAAAGTGAAATTTGTGTTCAGGCTTAAATTTATAAATCATCGGATAAATATCTCAAGAAATATAAACAGACAGGGGGCTTATCGAACGGTCCAAAGTTCGAGACGTAATATCAATACACGCTTTCCATACTCACTGTAGTGATCGCGTTGTAAAAGTGACAGTTAAAGAGCTAAACTACGTCCTTGTAGCGCCGAACGTTACTGGCTGGTTGTCCGCTTAATTATCAGTAATTCAACTTAAGGACAATTATGCCTGAGCCTTAAGAGTCTTTGACCTTGCTGTTTAACCTACGTGTGCAAGTTGAAAATTCAACTTCCTTAATAAAACTAATCTGTGACGCTATGTATTGAGTTACAAGAAGGTAATACATTTTTCAATTTCGGACATTTAGTAATACAAATTTTTTAACTACTTCATAACCTGAGTTCAAAATTTCAGAGCACCGATATTTTGTAAAACCGTTAGTAGAACTGAGTCATTGTCACTTGTTTCAACATATTTTATAATCACGTTCCTATAACCTGAAATGCTTCCATTTGATAACAAAGATAAGATTCTGATTCACACTATTTGTAGAACTTGACGTTAGTTACTATCCACTGAATTAGGCTTAAGCTTCTTTAGATGTGCCATCGTTTACAGTGATCATGCTCGTACGTGCTGATACTTTATCAGCAAATGAATACAATACTTGCAAGATATACTCATTTAATTGCAATGGGCATAGATTATATACAGTAAACATTTATACCATATACAGTGAACAATCAAATAGTTTCTGTCCAGTCAGCAATTTGTGTAAAGTGGCGGCATCTGAGGGGCGGATCCAGAACTTTGAGAGAGGTCCAATGTTTAGAAACAGATTAGACACAAAGCATAGTAGATATTTTCGCTGATATATCAGAGCTCTTCAACTATTTTTTTAATGAGTCTAGATTGTGGAAAGGTTAGTAGTAGGCGGATCAGAAGTATCTTACTCTGCACATTTTTAAGCAACATGATAAATATTATTTAAAATAATGTTAGAATATTGAATAAATTTCACTATATGAATAACATTTTAATAACATAACAATTTAATACTTAAGAAATATTATTACAAACAATTTTAAATGTTTGTACAACAGTGCACACTGAGTATTTCTCAAAATAAAATAAGATTTTAGTACCACTAGTATTTGTTGTACTGGTCATGTATGTCTATATAAAAAACACACAAACATTTTGTACGTCTTAATCACAATTTGGTTCACGAGGTATTGCGTCTCCATATTCAGTTTAGCTGTAGTTTTTTATTGTTGTTTTCTTATTGTCGGTGAGCCACTTGGTTGACCCTTATGACTCAGACGTGGCCAGCAGGACGTCAGTCGAAGGGCTTTGATGAATAGTACAAAAAGTCATTACTGATTATAACATTAGAACAACCACAGTATATCAGCTAGGTTGTTATATATTGAACACAAATTAGTAGGTGCACTTTATAAGAACCTGTATATATTTCTCAACCTGTTTTACAATAAATAATGTTTAGATGATTTGTAATTAAGAATACAAGAGAAACAGTAAAAACTACCGGGCAACAAAACGTAAAGTTACAGTAAATACAATAGATCTGCATGTCAGGTGTGTATACAAGACCCGGTATAATTGTTTGTTCTCAAAGTCACACACGATTACGTGACTTTTCAAATATAACCAATTTTTAACGATAATCTGATAGCATTTCGTTTTAGAGAGCTAAAGTATAAACCTAACGATTTTATACGGCTTTATGTCAATGGCCTTACTGTACTGTCTCAATATAATGCTGAAGAAATCAAGTTTATATGTTCAATTGACATTTCAGACAAAAATACACAGTATACAATTGTAGAAGGAATGGTTTTTTTTTTGGTTTTTTTCCTTCCTCTTATTTTCTTAATGTTTATGTTTACTCTCTGATTATAAAGAGCCATTGAAAAAACATTTTCCTGATTTTGGGGAGAGATCTGACTCCCCGAAACCCTCTCACTCAATGCGCCACTCAATCTGTGGGCAAAAATATTCCATGAACTGAATAAATAGATTTGATTACTTTAGTTGCCACTTCGGGACTGTGCAGTAAACTGTTGAATGCCCTTCATAATTTAGGTCAAGCGTGGCTGCCTCGTGGTCAACATGTCTGGTTACGCATCAGACATTCCAAGGTTCCAGTCGTGATGCCGCTAATCATGCTCTGCACTTCCATCCGTGGACACGTTATAAAAGTGGCAGTTAGTCCAATTTTTTCAGCGACTATATATAGTGCTGCTGGATAGATGCCTTCTCTTCGGTCACTAACTTGGGAAGGTTATAGCTGAACCTTAGAGGTCTTTGACCTGATCATTTAGTTCACGTCCATACGAAAGTACCATCCAGGCTAAAAATCCCAGTTCCTTCTATAATTTAATATAAAAAATGAGTCAGTAGTCAACGACTAGATAATAATTTTTTTCTAACAGTTAATATTGTTTGGATTGTTCTGAAGATTTTCTAGCTTTATAACAAAACGTGTTATGCAATGTCTGTCACGACTAGTTAAAAGTTAATCATAGTTAAGGAATGCGATGAACATGTAATATTATATTTACTAAACGTTCGGGCCCGGCATGGCCAGGTGGTTAGGGCGCTCGACTCGCAATCTGTGGGTCGCGGGTTCGAATCCCCGATACACCAAACATGTTCGCCCTTTCAGCCGTGGGGGCGTTATAATGTGACGGTCAATCCCACTATTCGTTGGTAAAAGAGTAGCCCAAGAGTTGGCGGTGGGTGGTGATGACTAGCTGCTTTCCCTCTAGTCTTACACTGCTAAATTAGGGACGGCTAGCGAAGATAGCCCTCGTGTAGCTTTGCGCGAAATCTGTAACATAACAAAACAAACAAAACTAGACGCTCACTGTTTGAATTCCAACATCTATAACAACCAACTCTCAGCTTTCTCCTATAACGCTAATATAACCATCGCGAAAACACCGTTCATCAACAATTCAGTGAAAGCGAGCATTGAGAGCGTGACAGAAGACGTGCCCGAATATATATATATATAATTACACAGTAATACTTTACGGGCATAATACCGCAAGATACAAAACCTCCTATAAAGTTGGTACATTTACATTAAAACCACAAACTTGGCATTACTGAATGAGGAGCAGAAGAAACGGTGAAATGTATAATTAACCAAAAATAAAACTTATAGTAAGTACCAATATATAACAGAAATCTGCCTTTGTTAGACTACTATATCTGGAATTCTGATAAACTGATATTTTCATACTGAAATTTGAGATCTCTGCGATACAAATGGGAATGAAAATTATATAATATTTAAACTAAAAAATTATGTTACAGTACAGCTTTTTATAATTTTTTTGTCTTTTTTAAACTTGAATTATTAATTATATTCTTAGTAAATATCAATAGAAGATTTTCAACTTAATAATAAGTCTCATCTACTCACCTTGGTCTCTATGGTTCCACGATTATATTTCGACCTTACAACAGAAGGAACGCCCCTTACCTATAATTTATAAAATTACCAGTTATTTACGATGGTCCCCCATTGGCACAGCGGTATGTCTGCGGACTTACAACGCTAGAATCCGGGTTTCGATACCCGTGGTAGGCAGAGCACAGATAACTCATTGCGTAGTTTTGTGCTTAATTAAAAACAAACAATTTACACGCGTTTCCGGTGGTGCTGACCTATAGGGGTTTTGGGATGATATTATTCGTGAAGTATACAATACCTTTTGGTTCTATTACATTTGATCTATATTGTACCTTGTAGGTTTAATAAGTTTGAAAGGAAATATTTTCATAATTTCTAGTGTTTATTCAAAAGTATGAGGAAAGTCTTCGCCCTACGCTCTGTGTCTCTACTAGTGAAAGCAGAAAATATAAGTATTTACGGAGAGAAAAACAAAAAGGGGGTAATAAAACCTTGTACAAATCGTAATAAGTAGTCGTTTGGCCTTGAACAACAAACACCCTCAGGCGAGAAATTGCTTACATTAATATTTTGTCTCGAGATACCATTGGTTGTTAAAGTCCCCTCATGCATGAAATCACGATGTCACAAGGACTGCTGACAGACACAATATGTCTGCAGAGTTTCAGTGACGTTTACTTTTTAAAGTTTAACAATATTCGCAGTACGAAATATTGTATATGTTTGAATATGTAGGATATTTATATGCACAAAACATAATAATACAATACTAAATAATATTGTAAGTTTTAATACAAAAAACACGTTTCAGGTTGATATATATAGTTCAAACGATATTTTATTTATTGTTTGTTCGTTTGAAGTTAAGCACAAAGCTACACAATGGGCTATCTGTGCTCTGCCCACTACGGGTATCGAAACCCGGTTTGTAGCGTTGTAAGTCCGCAGACTGGGGGCGATATTTTATTTAAACTTTATTATATTTTTGATGACGTAACGTCCAGAAATCGTGTTTTTTTCCTATACACAAAACGGTGAATTGACAAAATTGATTCCTCCCAAAAATAAAATTATATATATGCGGACTTACAACGCTAAAAACCGCGTTTCAATACTCGTGGAGGGGCACAGTACAGATAGCCCTTTGTGTAGCTTTGTGCTTAACTACAAACAATGAAACTTTATTTTAAAATATTATAATCAGTCATAAATTAATAATAAAAATTTATGACACATCAACGTGAAGGTGTGATCAAACATAAAGTTGTATTTGTCAAGTCGGCTTTTATAACCTTTTTTTTCCGGGGTGTACAAGCTTTGATTTACAGAACGTTATTTACTTAAGTATTTTTACATCATGAGTCAGAGCGTTTTAAATATTTGCGTAAGAATTCACTACATTTTAAATTCCAAGTTATGTTCATTTCTATGTCGTGTGTCTTTGTCAGAACTAACCCAGTCTAACTATTTATTTTAATTTTTTTATTTTTTTTGCATATATTCTAAAGCAGAGTCTAACAACACAAAATTATTTGCAAAAGAAAACGAGAAGGGTTATTCTTGCTGTTCCTTAAATCATATTATTAATACCTGTTTATAGTAATGGTGTATACGTAGGCTAATACAGGAATAAAATATGATGAATAGACGTCATTAATTAACTGTATTCGCAGTAATTATAATTTTGACTCTCTAAGTATTAATCTCAAATCACCAATTTTCAATCTTTATCAAAATTATTAGTCCTTAATTATTATTTACAATTTACTTGTTTTGTTTGTGTTAGGCCCAAAAAGCTACATAATGGGCTGTTTGTGTTCTGCTCACTACGGATATCGAAACTTGGTTTTTAGCGTAGTAAGTCTGCAGCACTTACCCCCTGAATCAGTGGGGAAGTGGGAGGGGGCAATATATTAGATAAAAAAGATAAGGCCCGGCATGGCCAGGTGGTTAAGGCACTCGACTCGCAATCTGAGGGTCGCGGGTTC
>NW_013665902.1:706137-707304 GCF_000517525.1 Limulus polyphemus
AGCTTTGCGCGAAATTCAAAACAAACAAAGAAAGATAAGCTATACTTGTGTTAAAACCCGCTTTTAGAAAGTAGTTTCCGTTGTTAATTTATTTTAAATAATTAAACAGTGTTAATTAAGGCAACATTTGTTTTGATCTACCATAATATAAAACTTATTTTCCTTTACAAAAGGCCCCTCAGTGGCACAGCGGTATGTCTGCGGACTTACAACGCTAGAAACCGGGTTTCGATACCCGTGGTGGGCAGAGCACAGATAGCCCATTGTGTAGCTTTGTGCTTAATTCCAAACAAACAAACCTTTACAAAATGGTTAAAAAAAACATTTTTTCTGACATCAAGTCACACAGGCACAATTTACGATAGTAATTACAGCTTCAATGCTGAAAGTACTCTTTATTTGAGATGTTTGTTTGTATGAAGTTAAGCACAAAGCTACACAAAGGGTTATCTGTACTCTGCCCACCATGAGTATCGAAACCCGGTTTCTAGCGTTATAAGTTCGCAGACATACAGCTGTGCCACTGGAGGGCATATTTCAGATGAAAGCGACATATTGTTGGAACAGTCTTTGCTTAGCTTAGAATTAACGCGCAAAACTATATAAATCTGTTCTTATTTTTGAACCGAAAGGTCATTGATAAGCCAGCCTGTCAACAGCACCCACAGTCAACGTTGCTGGCCATGACAACACACCTGACCTTTTGGAATAACCAGCAACACAGTATAACACGTTCAAATTTTAAAAGGAAGCAAAGTTATTTTTCATAATTTCTAGTAACTTTTGAATGTTTTTAGTATAAAGCATGTACTATCAAAAGTACTGCTAATAAATCAGGAGAAATCAGTGGTTAAGTGCAACGTTGAATATTGATTAACATGTGTGCAATCTAACAGTATTTATCTTATATATTAAATGTTAACAGTAGCAGCATAATTACAATAATACGATTGCATTGAATGATTGGATAAAGAAATCATGTGATTTTTTTGTATTGTTTTAAATTTCTGTTATGTTGTGATACTTGCTACAAAGGTTCAATTCACCACAACTTATATTTATGTCTTATTACTAGTACAGGTATGAGAACAGGTAAAGAAACTTTTAGATGGGCCTAAGTCTCAGTGAAAAAAAAAAAGGCTTTAGGATCTGGGGGACTAAGCACCC
>NW_013665902.1:707827-712826 GCF_000517525.1 Limulus polyphemus
GGTCTCCTCTTATGTTCTACCATACTTTTGTTTTTCAATTCTAAAACTAATTAATATATGCTGACATTTTTATAAATTGCGACAACCATTTTTTTCTTGAAATTTTGATTAATAAAGAAACATGGTAATGCGATAGCGGATCAGACATTATATCTATCGAATTTAGGCTACATCTAAATGTTTTCACGCACGAAAATGTTGTTCTGGGTGATAAAAAAAATGTCATTTCATGCAATTCAAAACAAATGGGCGAAAAAAGGCACACCATTAGGACGGAATTGCGAAAGATTCGAAGCCTAACTCTACGCTGGTTCTCTAATCTCATAGACCATTGCACTTTAAGATGTTTGGAAACTTCCGACTTCAAATGACGTTTTGCGATTGGTCGGCTGTCCGATTTCGGGTTAGTGTAAACATCTAGTATTGTGTCTCCGACCTCAGCCCCACCCTCCAACATTTGTTCTAGCCAAATTTGAACAAATTAGGTAGACGGCCATATTGCAAATAGAAAGGGTGGCCAAATCTAGTAACTTAACTTTAAGCCAATCTTTTTTCTTTCAATATCATTGTTCATTCTCTTTACTCAATATTAATGTTTTCTAAAAATCACATGTGTATTCTTCAATCAAGAAACTGGATTTACATTAATTCTGTGGAAAAACATTTCTTTTCAACATGTAACGTTAACCTATATCTAATGTTAAAAGTTTGGAGATGTTTTCAATTTTCGTTATGTCATTGAAATTTCAAGAAATGTTGAAGTCCCGTATTGCTATTTTTTATACATATGTATATATATACACTATCCTACCAAACGTCATGGGACACGGGTAGTTATGAATAAAACATGTCTTTATTCCAATAAATTATTAGCGTGTTGACCCGTCTTTGGCCTTAATGACTGCTTTAATACTTCGTGGAAGACTGTCTACTAATTTCTGGTGGAAAGCTGATGGTATTATGCTCCACTCCTCCTTTTAAAGCATTAGTAAGCTCCACTACTAAAGAGGGCCGTCTTGGCCTTGCCCTAATTCTGCGATCCAGTTCATCCCAAAGATGTTCTATCGGGTTGAGGTCGGGACTCTGTGCTAGCTACTGCAATGTTCCGATGTTATTCTATTCAAACCATGCGTTCACAATCCTTGCTTTGTGACATGGAGCGTTATCATGTTGGAAGGTGTAAGGACCGGTACCATAAAATTACTACAATGTAGGACCCACAGAATTGGTCAGAACACCAATGTAGGACTCAGCATTCATGGGTCCATGCACTGCGACCAGTGGACCTAGTCCATAGAACGAGAAGCACCCCCCAGACTGTGATACTGCTATCTCCAAACTTCACTGTTGGGACAACACCCTCAGATAATAAGAGTTCTCTGGGCATCCTTCTTACCCAAACACGTCCATCAGACTGGAAAAGCATGTAGCATGACTCGTCGCCCCACAGGACCAATTTCCTTTGATCCACGGTCCAGGTTGGGTGTGCTTTGCCCCATAGTTATCGACGGTGTGCATTTGTTTTAATTATCAAGGGCTTATGGGCTGCAGCTCTTCCGTGAACATTCATGGCACTCAGCTCTCGACGTGTCGTGGAAACACTTATAGGACTGCCTGTGGCTGCTCGCATCTCCAAACACAGATTCTCTAGAGTCTAATGGAGAGATGAGGTAACCAGCCTTCTCAAGGTGCGTCGGCTCCTGTCAGTAAGTATTTGACGCCTACCTGGTCGTTTCTTGGGCTTATTGTCACCTGTAGACTTCCATTTCTTCAGCACGTTGCCAATTATCGACCTGGGAATGTTTAATTATTGAGCAATAGCAAGTACAGACATTTTCCCCGAATGACATCCAACTATCCTTCCCTTCTGAAACTCTGTTAGCTCTTTCCTACTTATCGTTCCGCGTACAAGTTGAAATGACTTCCGAGCGAACCGCTGATTACCATTATAGGCCAAACTATTTGCTTATTTCGTCATTACATCCATTTTCCTGCAATCAGAGGTGTGTCCCATGACTTTTGATAGGATAGTGTATATATATGTGTGTGTGTGTGTGTTTGCATTGAATAAATTTCGAACTTGTTAATTTTCTCATATATATGGATTAATATATTTTCTTTTTATTACATACTTTCTCGTTTGATTTAATTATGTATTTATAGATTCAGAACTTAAGTTGATCATTTTGTATTTTGCTTCTGGAATTGTTGTAAATGTTTATTATGTACTATATAAGATTTTCAGTTTATTTTACTGCATTCGAAAATGAAACAGTGCTTTCGCAGTATTTAATACCGGTCCTTAGCTTCTTGAAACATTAAATATTTAATTCTGCCTAGCTTCTAGAAAACATCTATTGCATTCCTAATACTCGAACACATTAATTAACGACAACGAATAAAATATTTCAACAAGTGATATTTTTGTGCAAAATTTGCACATAATTGTGATTTTTGTAACTCGAGTCCACAGGTCCTTACATTGATTGATTGTTTTGAATTTTGCGCAAAGCTACACGAGGGCTATCTGCGGTAGCCGTCCCTAATTTATCAGTGAAAGGCTAGAAGGAAGGCAGCTAGTCATCACCACCCACCGCCAACTCTTGGGCTACTCTTTTACCAACGAATAGTGGGATTGACCGCCACATTATAACGCCCCCACGGCTGAAAGGGCGAGCATGTTTGGTAGGACGGAAATTCGAATCCGCGACCTGCAGATTGCAAGTCGAGCGCCCTAATCACCTGGCCATGCTGGGCCAGAATAGGTTTGAGTGAGATATTCTCGACCAGAAATGTTTTATTCAATGAAGCAAGATGATCCATTTCCTGGATCAATGTGATTCTGAATCAGATCTGGATACTGCTAGTTAACCAACAACAATGCATTATAGAAAGTTGCTAATTTGATTTTTTTTTTACTAATACCTGCGAGCGTGAGTCTTACGCTCAATGGGTGAAGAGTGTTGGTAGCGCTCTAACAAAGTCTAAAGAGCCTCAAACATAAATTATTAATTTTAATATACTGTCTTTCTTATCGTGCCCTTTCCTTTTATTCACGTTTCCTTACTAAGAAGTGCGAATATTAAGTTTAAAACGATATAGATACATGTTTTTATCAGTATTATAGTTCATTCTAATAATTCGTGTAGACTGTGTGGCAAAGAAAGAAACATTTAAAAATCATGCCAGTTTAATATGTAAAAGAACACAGGTGTTTATTAACGACCTACCTTCACACGCTTAGAGAAACACTACTACAAAGGGATAATGATAATTTATTGGATTATTTCTGTAGTTCACTGTACAATCATTAATGGTTTATACAGAAGCACATTTCTATTAATGACTACATTACTGAATTACACACGCATTGAGTTGATATGTAATTTAATGAATTTTTTCATTACAATTTTCTAAATATTGCAAACAAAATAAAAACATCGTCGTATAGCTAATATGCCTTCATAATTAAGAAGGTAAAAACTGTTTCAAGTCGTTTCTTTTGGATGAAATGCAGGTAAGATGCACCAACTACACAGATTTTACATTATTACAATTTTAAGTCGTATACTTTACATTGAAACCAAGATACTAGCGTGTACAACAGAATAATGTAGCCAGTATTCAACAAACTGATCATTTCAGCCCATGTGATTCTACGAGTTGATTGGCTTTTGCGATGTACGTTTCTTTCGCTGAGTCCTGGGGCGTTCCTGTGAATTAACATAAAAATATGTTAGGCTAAAAAAAATATATATATTAGAGATATGATTCGTTTAAATTACCGAATGTTTTACTTTGTAATTAATGTTAAAATAATCAATTAAAGCATAAATTTTCGTCGGTCTTAAATGTTCACCTATAGAAAGTTCTGCAGTTTTAAATCTCGACAAAGTAAACTATGTCACTTGTGTAAAACATTTATGTACAATTTAATTCTTTATATTCATGATGTCAGAAAAACACGTAGGTTCAATTAGTCTTGATATAAAATGATAAAAATCATATAACCTAAGTGCTTTCGAAAACCTTTCTTCTTCAGGGGCAAACTCGTTTTGTCCCTGAAGAAGAAAGGTTTTCGAAAGCACTCAGGTTATAGGGTTTTTATCATTTTATTTTTCATAAATATTCCTAGAATTATTATTGTAACATTAGTTTTTTTCTTATGATTATGAAACTTAAATGAGTTACGTAATGACCTCAGTGACCTGAATATTTATTCTGTAATTCCATGTTTTTATTTTTATACGCATTTCTAACTTCAAACAATAAGATATGACAAGGTTCTTCAAACAATAAGATATACCAAGACTCTTTAAACAATAAGATATACCAAGACTCTTTAAACAATAAGATATACCAAGACTCTTTAAACAATAAGATATACCAAGACTCTTTAAACGTACCTTTTTTGGAATTCCAGGCATCCCACTTTGCTTTACCTTTTGGGTCTAATAAACCAGGTCGATCTAAAATATGGAGATGAAATTAACATTATATCTAATT
The DNA here is from genome assembly GCF_000517525.1 of Limulus polyphemus. Lineage (NCBI taxonomy): Eukaryota > Metazoa > Arthropoda > Merostomata > Xiphosura > Limulidae > Limulus > Limulus polyphemus. The sequence continues at coordinate 712,334 of NW_013665902.1, forward strand.
TCTACTTCTCCTACATCCAAGTGATTTGTCACACTAACAGAGTATCAGACGAGCCAAAAAATATTCCAATTGGCACACAATCATGATTCACGACAGCTGACATATAGTCATGCTGAATGATAACCGACACAATCAAGTTGATTACCTGACACAATCAATGGTCATGCTGTCACAATATCAGTACAACATGCGACGGATTTATTATTATATATTATTTTAATATCGATGTTTGTTTGAATCAAATTTATATTTAAAAATGTACATAACTTATACTGTTAAATATGTATTGCGAAACTCCTGCCTATTCTCTAAATTTGTAGAACATTCTGGAGTGTAAGAATCAACAATATATGTGTGTACGTAAACGCTAGTGTTGGCTTCAGTATTGTTACGTAAAAATGAGATTTCGAGAAACTCTCCACACGCATATAAATATATAACCAACGCGACGCGCCAAACAAAAAAAACTGTAAATATAATTGGTTTGCTTTAG
>NW_013665902.1:713788-721999 GCF_000517525.1 Limulus polyphemus
TTAAGTTTCGTCGGAACGAAGTTACGGAAAATTAATTAACAAACGGAGACGTAACAATTCCATCAGTTAGAAACACAGATAAAAATATAGTTTACAAAAACGAGCTTACCAGTGTTGCAGTCACCAATAACAGATTGTTTGTACAGTGCGTAAATCTCCAAAAGTTCCTCATCTGTTGGTTTGTTCTTCAAATTCTTCACATCCTCAGCAGCTTTATTAAACTTCTGTAAATGTCAAAAGTTCCTTATCAGTTTAAGCAAACAGAACAGAAAGAAGCAAAGACATATGTAATATGTTATTTGATGTATATTTTTTAAGCACAGACAGGTCTCTAGCTTTTTATTATTCTAACACCATATTAACAAATACCGAAAATCTCCAAACCAACACATAAGATACATGAATACATTTTTAAGTACTCCAAATGTTAGTTTTATTAGTTAATCCTTGCTATTTTCTAACTTAAACCAATATTATTACTCATGTATTTTATTTACAAATTATGTAATTTTTCATGAAAACCTATATATTACAGAAAATGGGTGCATAATTGTCTTGTAGTTACTAAAGAAATTTGTTATATTTTATCCATTTTAAACTAGAGCTTCATCCCCTATTTGAGATACAACACGCTTTATTAATCGAAGTGGATTGAGCGCAGGCGTAAACGTCAAAAAATTATCCTGTATGGCTTAATATCACAGTAAAATACGAGACTAACCATCAAAACATCATTGCAGAAAGCCTTCACCCACATGCACCTAATCAGCCTAAATCAGTTAACTCAAGGCACTGCTGGGGCAAAGTTTAAGTTAATTTAACTTACTCATTTTACAGTCTGAAGGTTACTTCCGCTCTTCTAGAAAGTCCTGCAACAGTTTACGCAGGTATGTTTCAACTGGTAATACTTAATATGCCTGGCATGCAAACGGCTACTTAACCGTAATTTGGACTGCTGTTTATAAAAAAAAAATGGCGGCTACTTGTATGGCAATGACAGAATAACATTCGACAAACAGTCAAAAGACACAAAAGAAGTCGTGTGCTCACTTTGTTTTTTACGTGTCTCGCCTTGTTCTAGCTTGAGAGTTGGATCGCGATCATTCCGTTGGTTCAGTTTTACGGCACTTCCTGTATTTACATTAAATGATTAATTGTGTGGTGACTAATGCTAAAACTTGGCTGGACTTGGCAAAGTTTCAACCTCAATCACTGTGATATACAGTTTTTTAGATGTCTCAAAGCATTCACAAGTACATCGATCGAAACGTTCGTTCATGGTTTTTTATGGTATTTCTTGTAATGATCGCTAGAGGACGTCATAGATCGGAATCCTTCGGTTTTACAGAAATAGCCGAACAAAGTTTATTCGTTCCGGCGAAAATGATTGATTCAAAACATGGTTCAAAAATCAAAAACACTAAGTTAACAAACTGACTTCCTGTACCAGCAAAAGAATTTCACTTCACAAATTCGTTTCGGCCCTGACCCCCAGGAGGAGTGTTGCGCCCCCTACATAAAAGTATTTTAGTCCTTGCTTTCTCAACTTTTCTCCTATCACGGTACTAGATTTGAATAAATTGTGCTTTTTCAATTTCATACCTTTCTAAGAACTTCTAAAATACTTTAAACGATTGAAATTGTTACCCCCCCCCCCCATGTGAAATTCGAAGTTTGATATCATAATGACGAAAACGCTCTTGTATACATGCTCTGGGTTATGCCCGCCCACCAAAAAAAAATCGTTCCCTAGTACAGACAATTGACTCACGCATTTACGTAGATCTGCGCTGTTTCAATTCAGGAGGTAATCGAATATAATGATACTAATTGCTAATTCCTACGTTATTTTCTTCTAACTACTCACTAATAATCTTACTTTAAAACACATAAAACCGATACCAACACCAACAAGTTATAACTGTCACTCTTAAATTTCGTTAAATGCTAAGTTTACTTCTGTTATATATATATATATATATAGTGTTCTTTTTAGTACATGTGACGAAAATATCACGCTGGCTCCAATTATAAGTCCGAATGAAACACGCAAAGAAAGTGAATTAGTGAAAAATAAGTGCAAGAACTTTCAAATATCACAGATTTTCACTGGACTGTCCTGAAGCCTTCAGTAGATGTTATTAAGATTGCGACATATACGTAAAGAAAAGAAAGTCAGAGGGAATTAAGTAAACACAGAGTAACCATTAGTAACCGTGCATTTCCTGGATTTTGAACATTCAGTTGTCATGGTGCTCGAGACAAGCCAGAGTACGTGAACTATTTAGTCTGCTGTGTGCTAATAGTAATACTATTACTATTTAGAATATTTTGTTGCTCTTTTATTTTGCTTCATTTAATGATAATCTAACATTCATAATCTCGTTTATATAGTTCTTACTTTATGAATTTACATATACTTATTTAGAATTATTTAAAAATAATTTTAAACTTGTTTTCCCATTCATTTTTTAAACGTTTGTCTTTTTGAACAGCAAGCTTGAAATAGTTCAAATGCGTATGCTTTTCTTAATTTAAGTTCAGTTAACTTAAGTTTAAAACTAGGGGTATGTACAATCCAGTTTTCTAGTTCTAATTACAATTCGAACTCACTGAAGTCTGTTATGAATAAAAAAAAAGGACTGATAACAATGATATGCCCTAAGTTACGAATATTGGTTACTAATAGTAATACTGGTAACAGTAATACTACTACTACTAGTACTGGTAGACTCATACAGTCATAGTCAGTCTTACAAGGTCATCAATGATGACATAGCTTACGCCCACAAAATTAAAAAGAAAACAGTGACGAATCTCAGAAGACTATTTGGCAAATCAAGGTAACCCCTCATCCACATAAAAAAAAGAAAATATTATTAAATATAATCCTTCAAATTCATGACATTCTCTGTCAATTTCTTCTTTCTTGACTTACGAAGCAGGATGCCAGTAACACCTTAGAAAAACTATTTATCACTTTAAATTTAATTTAATTTTTAAAACAGATTTAACATAGTTCACAACTATTTATTACGTTTATATTAATTTAATTTTTAAAACAGATCTAACCTAGTTCACAACTATTTATTACTTTTAAGTTAATCTAATATTTAAAACAGATCTAACTTAGTTCACACGAAACTATTATTATTAACATTAGCTCTGTAGTTTCTATACTAAGAATAACATTGTTTACTTTTTAATGTTATACAAAATATCTCACCTCATCAAGAGACATTTTCTACTTCTGCTCTACTTCTAGACTTCAAGTTACCTAGCACACTGAATTACTAACGGCCCTTTTCTAAACATACGTTATATGAAAACGCGCGTTTTTGTCACCATAGGAGTGATTGCAGCGCCACCTCAAGGCTTGATCACTTTTTTTTTTTACGCCAGAAAGGAAACCTTTAAAACTTTTAAGTACGATATAGTTACTGTTAAATTACCTGCGTTGAAAAAAAATATAAATTTCATCCTGTAATTCTGGCCTAAGTACATTCACAGTATGTAAAAATTCATTATTATGTCCGACAGTACAGGTACATGTATTCAAATTCGATGGATCGCAGTGAAAATACAGGTACATGTATGCTTGCACAACTGTACGAACTCCAAACCTTTCACAGAGCTTACATCTATTTGTCAATAGGACTCGGTCCAGGCGTTGCTAAGATACTTGGCACACGATGTTACTATTGCTTGTTTGCTAAGAAACGTACAGTTATTATTATGTACTAACTCGTAATGAAAACCAATTGGCTAGTTTATGAACATAGGTGGTGATAGTTGGGGTTAAAATAAGTACTAGGTAATTGGCAAGGTGTACTCGAGTGTATAAGCTTGAAAAAGTCAATGTTTTTTTTAACTTTATATAACGTTTAGAAAACAAAAAAAAATTAAAGAAGTGTATCCGTTTTCAGAAATTATATTGTAGAAAAGCACATCACGTTCCACCTTCTAAAAGCCACGAATCATTCTTGACCGTTGAGTTTTTGAAAAGAGAGAAAAAAAAAGACCATTATCTCTTCTAACAAGGAAACGTTCTAAAGTCATAAATACAACCAGAGGTACGCAATCGTGTCTAGTTTCCAAAATATCGACTATAAAAATTCTGTTTGGAGAAAAGTTTGTTCTTTACTTATTTCAGAATGTTGTGTGTGTGTGTGTTTAGTAGCAGTAACAACATCACAGGGAGGAAAGGGATAAGAATGGGGAGGGGGGAACATAGTCCTAAATATAATCACCCACCTACCTGTTCATCTCTACTAAATACTATAGCTCATAGAACATCATGTCTTCATGTACAAGGTAATTGTGGACGAGAAAACCCATCAAACGAAGCATGATCCAATCTTTAGTTAGTCTGTTACTTTGCAGCCAATCAAAGTAATAATGGCCCGGCATGGGCAGGTGGTTAGGGCGCTCGACTCGCAATCTGCGGGTCGCGAGTTCGAATCCCCGTCCCACCAAACATGCTAGCCCTTTCAGCCGTGGGGGCGTTATTATGTGACGGTCAATCTCACTATTCGTTGGTAAATGAGTAGCCCCAAGAGTTGGCGGTGGGTGGTGATGACTAGCTGCTATCCCTCTAGTCTTACACTGCTAAATTAGGGACAGGTAGCGCAGATAGGCCTTGTGTAGCTTTGTGCGTAATCCATAACAAATAAACAAAGTAATAACCGAAAACACTTAAAAGCTACTCATTGTGATCATCTTGATAATTTTAAGTTTACTAACACGAAAATAAAAATTCATGAAAGTATTTTGCAGGAAAATAATCCTACTTTAGAGCTTCCTAATTCATCTTTCATGACTATCCCCTTATCCTTTTAAAATAAGATTATAATATTTATACTAAAACACATCTCTCTGCTACCCTTTCCACCAGGCCATCCCAAACCCATTCCATTGATGGTTATATAGTGTACTGTTATACAGAACAATTAAAATTTATTTGGAATCCGTTATTGATAGCAAGTTTATATGCCGAATTGCAGTGGCAGGAATATTAACATGCTAAAATTTGAACTGTATATTCCATGCATTTTATAATGTACTCCTACACAAATACACAATATATATATATATACACTTTAATAGGTTTGAAATTTTTACTCCGTTCCTATACTTCAACAACTCACACAAACCACCCTGAAATTGAAAGGAACGGTGTAAAAAAAAAAAAAGCAGTTGGATAAGCGAATGATAATTCCTTTTACCGCCTTCACAAGATTAAGCTAGCGAGCGGATTTTACTGTTCTTGACATATGTCAGTATGACTCAATGCGTTTACTTAAATTCATTCATAATGCACAATGTGTATATTTATTTGTGCTTTTTAGAAGAATATATATATATATATATACTATTTCTGGATAACCCTTTCCGATTCATTCGTCAAGCTCCTCTGTAGTGTAGTTGAATTGGAAAAACATGTATACATCGTAAACAGCAGTCGTTGTTCAAAGGCTATTTCCAGAACACGGTTACCTTTGGCCTCCAGACCTTTATCTCAACAGGTGCATTCCGTTATCAGTCTCGCAATCATAACAGATACACTTTCAACTGGGAGGTTTCTGTTTACCAGGCCTAGCATTTTGTTTCATTCACGTATAACAAAAGGTAGTAACTAGAAAGTCTTCCCGTAACCGCTCTGTTACAGATTCATTAAGATTTAAAGTACACATACACTTTATAAACCTTATGCAGTAGATGTGATGACTTTGTTTATCATAAGTGTTACACTTGATAACTTTCTATGAAACCAGTTTTACCCAATTTTTGTTAACAGTATTTTGTTCTTTCGTAAAGACCTATAGAACTTTTTTTTTTTAATGTGAGACCAGTTAAACTGGTACGAAATAGATAGGTTATAGAATGATAATTGCAAATAATGGAATTTCTATTACTAATATAGTTCACAAAGTATCTCCAGAACCGTAATAAATGTATTTATGATTTATCTCTTTATTATTTAGAAGTTTCATACAATTGCTTGCTTCTTTGTGATACTGGAATCTCTCTTATCTCTAGTGAGTGAAATTATTTTATCATTTCAATATATATTTATGAATGCAATCTGCAACGTTTTTTTACCAAGCTGTATATAGAAATATTTTTTTCCATCTTCATTGTATCCTTAATTGTAAGAATGGTATATTCTTGTGTGTGTTTTTTTCGTTTTCGTCGATTGTTTGTTTGTTTCTGAATTTCGCGCAAAGCTACACGACGGCTATCTGCGCTAGCCGTCCCTAATTTGGCAGTGTAAGATTAGAGGGAAGGCAGCTAGTCATCACCACCCACCGCCAACTCTTGGGCTACCCTTTTACCAACGAATAGTGGGATTGACCGTCACATTATAACGCCCCCACGGCTGAAAAGGCGAGCATGTTTGGTGGGACTGGGATTCGAACCCGCGACCCGCAGATTGTGAGTCGAGCGCCCTAACCACCTGGCCATGCCGAGCCTCGTTTTCGATGAGCACTCTAAATTTCGGGAGGTAGTGTTTGTCTTATATTAATGTTTTTAAAATATTTAAATATTTATTTATTTCAGAAACTATTTCAAATGATAAAAATTGCGTGTCTGTTGTGAGACCGTGATGTTTCATATAAATTAAGAAGTGTTTACTGGTTTTAATAAATACATTTAGTAAGTTTTTTTGTTTTTTTTGTGGACAGGTAGGACTGAACCTTGTATTTGTTGGTGACAACGTTTGGGGCTCCATTTCGATCTCTTTTTTCGGACGTAACACTGTCTTCAAGGATAAATTGGTTTTAATAATGTTTTCCTCTTTTTTTTCTCAGTACTTAACACATCCACTCCTAATTTCTTCTTTGGTAGTGTGTCCTAATTTCTGATTATAGACGTATATAAAGGACATGTACAAATAGAATGATCACCATTTAACTACTTCCTTATTATAAAACAACGGAATGGTAACACCCCATCTTTATATTTATATCAGAATTGTAACTCATCTATCGTGAATTATCCTGTGATGTTTGTTCAGTCTCTGCAAATGATGGCTCGTTACACAAGTCCAAGAAAATGATGATTCTGACGCAAATATGTACTTGTACGTATATGAGTGAGTATGGTGAGTGGCATATCTACATCCATGAGGAGATGTTTAGCTATAGACATCTTATACTTCCACGCGTATTTAGTTTTCCTTCAGTTCACATAATTCTGAATACTCTTCATACGTGGGTCCACTCCAGAAAGTATTTTTCTGACTTACTTAACTTCATTATCTAGGTCTTTTCCTGAGATCTTTTTCTTGAATTGTTCAACTCCATTACCTATGGGTCCTTTCCTGGAAGTATTTTTCTGATTTGTTCTACTCCATTACCTATGGGTCCTTTCCTGGAAGTATTTTTCTGATTTGTTCTACTCCATTATCTATAGGTCCTTTCCTGGAAGTATTTTTCTGATTTGTTCTACTCCGTTATCTATAGATCCTATTCTGCAATTTAATTTCTGACTTCTTCAACTCTATTATCGATAGGTTCTATCTTGGGAGTTTTTTCTGGCTTTTTCAACTCCATTATCTATACGTCCTACCCTGCAATTCTTTTTCTGACTTGTTTAATTTCATCAGCTGTAGGTCCTATCCTGCAAACTAATTTCTAAACTCTTCAACTTTATCATCTATAGATCCTATCTTGCAATCTTTTGTTTGTTTGTTTGAAGTTAAACACATAGCTACACAATCGAAACCCGGTTTTTAGCGTTTTAAGTCCACAGATTTACTGATGAGCCACTAGCTCCTTTTTTGAGACTTGTTCAACTCTATTGTTGTTACGTGAATAATTAGAGGTCACATGAGGGCCACTAAAGTCATACACTGAGCACACTTAAATTTAATTTGTAGTACAGTCATCAATGCGCAATGAAGAACTTCAGTAAGAGTCCAAAATGCAGCGTCATGAAACATTTTAAGATCTAAGTGAGTTTATTCAAATATCAGGACGATCATGGCATGCAGATTTTATGGTACGTGTTGTATATTTTGAAAACATTTACACAACTAAGTATATTGTTGTTCACGTAAGTTGATTTTTTGTGCTTATGGATATTAGAATTTCACGAGGTATTCAAAATAAGTTTAGAAAACATTATTGAGATACGTTATAGCGTGGACGCTTTTTTAAACTGTCGAAGCTGTCTTGGTTAATTCTGGTCTTGGTAATGGATATGGCG